>NC_053026.1:82895392-83118671 GCF_003073215.2 Triticum urartu
AAACAACAAGCATACAATAAGTACTCATCTAATGCACAGGTAAAACTCAAATAGAAGATCTAACCAGAAAGTTCAACTTAAGAACCCTGGTTGGCAAAAGAATCAAATCGAACGAAGCAAAAGAGATCAAACGGCGAAAGAAAACAACTTCATTCTAGTAATCTGAATCTAGGGCAAATTTTACAGTAGCAAAAACTTGTTTAAGTTGATTATTCGGAAAGAGGGTTTCGAGACGAAACTCCAGGCGCTTGAATCGCCTGATTCCGATAAACGAGCGAAAAGTTATACTAAAACGAAAATCGGATCAGAAATCAAGATCAGAAAATAACCGCGGAAAATCCGACGAAAAAGAAAAACGACGAACAGAATTTTTTTTTAAAAAAAAACTGCACGGAAAAACGAGGCGGCGGCGAACCTCGAAAGGCGCGCTCTCCGGCGGTGGCAACGGCGGGCGGCAGCTATGGACCCAAAAAGAGAGAAGAAGCCATCTAGCTACTAGCTATGGACCCGTAGGTCTGAGGTAAACTACTCACACTTCATCGGAGGGGCTATGGTGTTGATGTAGAAGCCCTCCGTGATCGATGCCCCCTCCGGCGGAGCTCCGGAACAGGCCCCAAGATGGGATCTCGTGGATACAGAAAGTTACAGCGGTGGAATTAGGGTTTTGCCTCCGTATCTGATCGTTTGGGGGTACGTAGGTATATATTGCAGGAAGGAGTACATCGGTGGAGCAGCAGGGGGCCACGAGGGTGGAGGGCGCGCCTGGGGGGGGGGGGTAGGCGCGCCCCCCTACCTCGTGTCCTCTTGTTTTATTTCTTGACGTAGGGTCCAAGTCTCCCGGGTCTTGTTCATTGAGAAAATCACGTTCCCGAAGGTTTCATTCCATTTGGACTCCGTTTGATATTCCTTTTCTTCGAAACCCTAAAACAGGCAAAAAACAATAGTTCTGGGCTGGGCCTCCGGTTAATAGGTTAGTCCCCAAAATAATATAAAAGTGGATAATAAAGCCCAATAATGTCCAAAACAGTAGATAATATAGCATGGAGCAATCAAAAATTATAGATACGTTGGAGACGTATCAAGGGCAAGGGGACGATGTGTGTTGGAAGTGATTCCAAGGTTGGTGAGATCACCATCGCACACTCCCTTTACCTTTGGGATTATTGTTGAACCTAAAATAAATGTTATTTGATGTTTGCATTGAGCATAATATGGTTGGATCATGTTTATTGCAATACAATTATTCATTTAAGTCAAAGAATAATTGTTATTCTGTTTACATGAATAATACCTTCTGAGGTCATACACACAAGGTGAATGGTTTACTGAATCTCGATCGTAGTGATACACATATTCACAATATTGATGCCAAAAAGATGCAAATTTGATAATGATAGTGCAACATATTTGTGGCACTGCCGTTTAGGTCATATTGGTGTAAAGCGCATGAAGAAACTCCATGCTGATGGACTTTTGGAATCGCTTGATTATGAATCACTTGATGCTTGCGAACCATGCCTCATGGGCAAGATGACTAAGACTCCGTTCTTCGGAACAATGGAGTGAGCAACTGACTTTTTAGAAATAATACATACTGATGTGTGCGGTCTAATGAGCGTTGAGGCTCGCGGCGGGTATCATTATTTTCTGACCTTCACAGATGATTTGAGCAGATATGGGTATATCTACTTGATGAAACATAAGTTTGAAACATTTGAAAAGTTCAAAGAATTTCAGAGTGAAGTGGAAAATCATCATAACAAGAAAATAAAGTTTCTATGATCTGATCATGGAAGTGAATATTTGAGTTACGAGTTTGGTCTTCATTTGAAACAATGCGGAATAGTTTCGCAACTCACGCCACCCGGAACACCACCGTAATGGTGTGTCCGAACTTCGTAACCGTACTTTATTAGATATGGTGCGATTTATGATGTCTCTTACCGATTTACCACTAGCGTTTTGGGGTTATGCATTAGAGACAGCTGCATTCACGTTAAATAGGGCACCGTCTAAAAATCCGTTGAGACGACACCATATGAACTGTGGTTTAGCAAGAAACCTAAGCTATCGTTTCTTAAAGTTTGGGGCTATGATGCTTATGTGAAAAAGCTTAAACCTAATAAGCTCTAACCCAAATCGAAGAAATGCATCTTCATAGGATACCCAAAAGAAACTATGGGGTACACCTTCTATCACAGATCCGAAGGCAAGATCTTTGTTGCTAAGAGTGGATCCTTTCTAGAGAAGGAGTTTCTCTCCAAAGAAGTGAGTGGGAGGAAAGTAGAACTTTGTAACATCCCAAATTTTCAATTTGGAATGTTAAACATTAGGTCATCATGCATATCATATTTTATTTTGCTTTTGGTTTTGATCCTAGAAAATCCTAAGCAACTCAAGGACCCACGGAGAGAGTTGGGGATTTCGTTATTTACGTATTTGAGTTTTCTCAAATTATGTAAACATGATCATTTGATTTTATTTATTTTATCATCAATTATTTCTATTAGAAAAAAATATGAGAGAGGGAATAAAATGACTTTCCCAAAATATAGAAATATTGAGGATTTAATAAAAAAATCAAATAAGATTTATTTCGGAGTTTTTCGGTATTTTTATTTGAATTTAGGAAAAATGCGCGTTTTTCAAAGTTGTAGTTTGGGCCCAGATAAATATTCACTTTATCGGGCTTGATTTTAGGAACCCGGCAGAACTTATTTCGTGATTTTTGGAGTCCGTTTAGTATTTCTTTTTATTTTTCTTCCGAGCGGATTTATAAAAAAAACGGAACCGACTCCGGGCCGTACCCGGCCAGGAAACCTCCGCCCGGGGCCTTTAAATAGCGCCCGAGGCCCGCGAGAGAGAGCCCGCCTGCCACCACCGAAACCCTAGCCGCCGCCCTAGCCAGCCGCCGCCGCAGCCCGCCATTGCCGCCGCCGGAGAGCGCGCCTTTCGAGCTTCGCCGCCGCCTCGTTTTTCCGTGCAGTTTTTTTTTTAAAAAATAAAAATTCTGTTCGTCCTTTTTCTTTTTCGTCGGATTGTCCGCGCTTATTTTCTGATCGCGATTTCTGATCCGATTTTCGTTTTAGTATAACTTTTCGCTCGTTTATCGGAATCAGGCGATTCAAGCGCCTGGAGTTTCGTCTCGAAACCCTCTTTCCGAATAATCAACTTAAACAAGTTTTTGCTACTGTAAAATTTGCCCTAGATTCAGATTACCAGAATGAAGTTGTTTTCTTTCGCCGTTTGATCTCTTTTGCTTCGTTTGATTTGATTCTTTTGCCAACCAGGGTTCTTAAGTTGAACTTTCTGGTTAGATCTTCTATTTGAGTTTTACCTGTGCATTAGATGAGTACTTATTGTATGCTTGTTGTTTGTCTGCGATAGAATACCCGGAGTGCGCCGCCTGTTATGTTGAATCTCTAGGTTACGCGGATCATCAGCAAGGCAAGTAACACTTTGATCATACCTTTTCTACAACCTAGTTTTATTGCATTAGATCAATCCTCACACACTGCATGATTAGGATCTAATTAAATTGTGGGATGGGAAGTAGATGAGGTAGTACCTATTACCTGTTTATTATCAAACCTTTGGGAGTTACTTCTACGTTTGCTTGTTATGCCATGCTATGCTAGTAGACGTGGATTGGGTGAGTGATATCCATGAGAGATCTGAGATTTGTTAATTAAGGGTTTATCTAAGGTGGCAACCTAACACACATCTGGGTGGATTGAGGCACCTGGGGTTTCCAGGACTTGCCTGTTTTCTCGGACCGCCACCCAGGCTCAAAGGGATCATGAGATTATTCATACTAGAAACTTCCGTGTGCAGCCACAAGCCATTATGGGCTCTGGCATAGTTGACTAAGTTGTGCAAACTCTTATAGTGGTAGACTAGCAGATGTAGGGGTTGTAGGTGGTACGGTCTACCCGATCGTAAGGTGCTAGCGCTTCTGAAAGACTATGTCTCGGTCATCCGTCTTCTCAAACACCATGTACTGCGAGGAACCAAACGGAGGCGATCGAGTCTTGTGGGGAAAAGTGCGCAAACCTCTGCAGAGTGTAACAAACTAATCATGGTTAGCCGTGTCCCCGGTTATGGACAAATATTGAGTATCTAGTACCTGGATTTTCATGTGAATCTCAACATGTTACTCTAAATTAATTTTGATGGGTTTTAATGATGTTACTTAATTGGGATTGAGAATGTTGTCAACCATTCTCAATGTTTCACAACCACCATGATAGTAATTAAATTTATTCCTTTGAAGTAGGGAAAAATTGGCTTTACGCAAAAACTGTAACCATAGAGCTTTCCACCGGCCAAATATGCATATAGTATAGTTGTTGCATTCCATTACTCTCTATGTGTTACCTTGCCAGCATATTCCATGTGCTGACCCGTTTTCGGGCTGCAACGTTAATGTTGCAGACTTTTCAGACGACGATTGAGGAGTTTTAGGTCATGGTTCTATACTTAGTGATGCCATTGGAGTTGATGGACTCACTTATCTTCCAAGCCTTCCGCTGTTATCGTTATTAGATGGCCCTAAGCCATACTTATTGTAATAAGTTCTCTTTTGAGTCACTCGATGTAATAATTGTGTGATTGCTACTCTGCTATAAATCCTCTGAGTACTGTGTGGTGTCAGCATTACTGATCCAGGGATGACACCGGAGCACAGAGATCAGACTGTTTGAGGTCTGGTCACTACATTTTGAGAAGACATAATTGCTTAGTTAGTATGCTTGAAGTATTATTATTTTTATGTCAATATGAACTTTTGTATTGAATCTTTCAGATCTGAATATTCATACCACAATTAAGAAGAATTACATTAAAATTATGGAAAGTAGCACTCCGCATCAAAAATTCTGTTTTTATCATTTACCTACTCGATGACGAGCAGGAATTAAGCTTGGGGATGCTTGATACGTCTCCAACGTATCTATAATTTTTGATTGCTCCATGCTATATTATCTACTGTTTTGGACATTATTGGGATTTATTATCCACTTTTATATTATTTTTGGGACTAACCTATTAACCGGAGGCCCAGCCTAGAATTGTTGTTTTTGCCTGTTTTAGGGTTTCGAAGAAAAGGAATATCAAACGGAGTCCAAACGGAATGAAACCTTCGGGAACGTGATTTTCTCAACGAACAAGACTCGGCAGACTTGGACCCTACGTCAAGAAAGGAAACAGGAGGCCATGACGTAGGGGGGCGCCTACCCCCCCAGGCACGCCCTCCACCCTCGTGGGCCCCCTGTTGCTCCATCGACGTACTCCTTCCTCCAATATATACCTACGTACCCTCAAATGATCAGATACGGAGCCAAAGCCCTAATTCCACCGTCGTAACTTTCTGTATCCACGAGATCCCATCTTGGGGCCTGTTTCGGAGCTCCGCCGGAGGGGGCATCGATCACGGAGGGCTTCTACATCAACACCATAGCCCCTCCGATGAAGTGTGAGTAGTTTACCTCAAACCTACGGGTCCATAGTTAGTAGCTAGATGGCTTCTTCTCTCTTTTTGGGTCTCAATACAATGTTCTCCCCCTCTCTTGTGGAGAACTATTCGATGTAATCTTCTTTTTGCTATGTGTTTGTTGAGATCGATGAATTGTGGGTTTATGATCAAGTCTATCTATGAATAATATTTGAATCTTCTCTGAATTCTTTTATGTATGATTAGTTATCTTTGTAAGTCTCTTCGAATTATCAGCTTGGTTTGGCCTACTAGATTGACCTTTCTTGCAATGGGAGAAGTGCTTAGCTTTGGGTTCAATCTTGCGGTGTCCTTTCCAAGTGATAGTAGGGGCAGAAAGGCACGTATTGTATTGTTGCCATCGAGGATAACAAGATGGGGTTTTTTTTATCATTTTGCATGAATTTATCCCTCTACATCATGTCATCTTGCTTAAGGCGTTACTCTGTTTTCATGAACGTAATACTCTAGATGCATGCTAGATAGCGGTCGATGAGTGGAGTAATAGTAGTAGATGCAGGCAGGAGTCGGTCTACTTGTCTCGGACGTGATGCCTATATACATGATCATACCTAGATATTCTCATAACTATGCTCAATTCTGTCAATTGCTCAACAGTAATTTGTTCACCCACCGTAGAATACTTATGCTCTCGAGAGAAGCCACTAGTGAAACCTATGGCCCCCGGGTCCATCTTTATCATATTGATCTCCTACTACTTAGTTATTTCCTTTGCTTTTTACTTTGCCTTTATTTTACTTTGCATCTTTATCATAAAAATACCAAAAATATTATCTTATCATATCTATCAGATCTCACTCTCGTAAGTGGCCTTATAAGGATTGACAACCCCTATTTGCGTTGGTTGCGAGGATTTATTTGTTTTGTGCAGGTACGAGGGACTCGCACGTAGCCTCCTACTAGATTGATACCTTGGTTCTCAAAAACTGAGGGAAATACTTACGCTGCTTTACGGCATCATCCCTTCCTCTTCGGGGAAAACCAATGCAGTGCTCAAGGGGTAGCAGCCCTCAACTAGTCTTTGTTCATTTTTTAACTCCTGTTTCAAGTATCAAATACCCAGGGGCTACTATGAACACTAGTAAAGTACACATCAATAACATGTATATCATGTATACTTTTGTTCACTTTGCCATCCTTCTTATCCGCCAAGTAGTTGGGATATTTCTGCTTCCAGTGACCATTCCCTTTGAAGTAGAAGCACTCAGTTTCAGGCTTAGGTCTAGCTTTGGATTTCTTCAGGGGAGTGGCAACTTGCTTGCCATTCCTTGAAGTTACCTTTCTTTCCCTTGCCCTTTTACTTGAAACTAGTGGTCTTGTCAACCATCAACACTTAATGCTTTTTCTTGATTTCTACCTTCGCCAATTTCAGCATCGCGAAGAGCTTAGGAATCGTTTCCATTATCCCTTGCATATTGTAGTTCATCATGAAGTTCTAGTAACTTGGTGATAGTGACTAGAGAACTCTGTCAATCACCATCTTATCTGGAAGATTAACTCCCACTTGATTCAAGCGATTGTAGTACTCAGACATTCTGAGCACATGCTCACTGGTTGAGCTATTCTGCTCCATCTTGTAGGCAAAGTACTTGTCAGAGGTCTCATACCTCTCGACTCGGGCATGAGTTTGAAATACCAATTTCAGCTCTTGGAGCATCTTATATGCTCCATGGCATTCAAAACGTTTTTGAATTCCCGGTTCTAAGCCGTAAAGCATGACACACTAAACTATCAAGTAGTCTTCATACCGAGCTAGCCAAAAGTTCATAACGTCTGCATCTGCTCCTCCAATAGGTCCGTCACCTAGTGGTGCATCAAGGACATAGTTCTTCTGTGCAGCAATGAGGATAATCCTCATATCACAGAGCTAGTCCGCATCATTGCTCCTAACATCTTTCAACATAGTTTTCTCTAGGAACATATCATAAATAAAATGGGGAAGCTATACGCGGGCAATTAATCTACAACATAGATATGCAAATACTATCAGGTACTAAGGTCATGATAAATTAAAGTTCAATTTAATCATATTACTTAAGAACTCCTGCTTAGATAGATATCCCTATAATCATCTAAGTGATCACATGATCCATATCACTAAACCATGTCCGATCATCGCGTGAGATGGAGTAGCTTTCAATGGTGAACATCACTATGTTGATCATATCTACTATATGATTCACGCTCGACCTTTCGGTCTCAGTGTTCTGAGGCCATATCTACATATGCTAGGCTCGTCAAGTTTAACCCGAGTATTCTGCCTATGCAAAACTGGCTTGCACCCATTGTATGTGAACATAGAGATTATCACACCCGATCATCACGTGGTGTCTCGGCACGACGAACTGTAGCAACAGTGCATACTCAGTGAGAACACTTATAACTTGAAATTTAGTGAGAGATCATCTTATAATGCTATCGCCGTACTAAGCAAAATAAGATGCATAAAGGATAAACATCACATGCAATCAATATAAGTGATGTGATATGGCCATCATCATCTTGTGCCTTTCATCTCCATCTCCAAAGCACCGTCATGATCACCATCGTCACCGGCTTGATACCTTGATCTCCATCATAGCATCGTTGTCGTCTCGCCTACTATTGCTTCAACGACTATCGCTGCCGCTTAGTGATCAAGTAAAGCAATTACATGGCAATTGCATTTCATACAATAAAGAGACAACCATATGGCTCCTGCCAGTTGCCGATAACTGTGTTACAAAACATGATCATCTCATACAATAATTTATATAATCACGTCTTGACCATATCACATCACAACATGCCCTGCAAAAACAAGTTAGACGTCCTCTACTTTGTTGTTGCAAGTGTTACGTGGTTGCTACGGGCTAAGCAAGAACCGTTCTTACCTACCATCAAAAACCACAACATGGTATAGTGATTGCTTTTCGATCTTCAGAAAGAACATTCTTCATTGAATCCGATTCAACTAAAGTTGGAGAAACTGACACCCGCCAGCCACCTGTGTGCAAAGCACGTCGATAGAACCAGTCTCATGAATGCGGTCATGTAATGTCGGTCCGGGCCGCTTCATACAACAATACCGCCGAATCAAGAAACAACTAGTGACGGCAAGCAATATGTATATACCCACGCCCACAACTCCTTTGTGTTCTACTCATCCATATAACATCTATGCATAAACCTGGCTCGGATGCCACTGTTGGGGAACGCGGTATTTCAAAAAAATCCTACGATCACGCAAGATCTATCTAGGGATGCATAGCAACGAGAGGGGAGAGTATGTCTATGTACCCTCATATACCGAAAGCGGAAGCGTTAAGAAACGCGGTTGATGTAGTCGAACATCTTCGTGATCCAACCGATCAAGTACCGAATGCACGGCACCTCCACGATCTGCGCACATTCAGCTCGGTGACATCCCTCGTACTCTTGATCCAGTTGAGGCCGAGGGAGAGTTTCATCAGCACGATGGCATGTTGACAGTGATGATGAAGTTACCAGCGCAGGGCTTTGCCTAAGCACTACGACGATATGACCGAGGTGTGTATCTGTGGAGGGGCGCACCGCATATGGCTAAAACAATTGTCAACTTGTGTGTCTATGGGGTGCCCCCCTCCCCCGTATATAAAGGAGGGGAGGAGGGGGCCGGCCGACCCTCATGGTGCGCCCCCAAGGGGGGATTCCTAGTCCTACTAGGAGTAGGATTCCCCCTTTCCTAGTCCTGGTAGGAGGCGAAAAAAAGGGGAAGAGAAGAAGAAGGAAAGGGGGGCGGACCCCCTCCCAATTCAGATTGGGCTTGGGGCGCGCACCACCACCTCTTGGCCGCCTCCTCTCTCTTCCACTAAAGCCCATGTAGGCCTATTAAGCCCCCGGGGGGTTCTGGTAACCTCCCGGTACTCCGGTATATGTCCGAACTCATCCAAAACCATTTCGATGTCTAAACATAACCTTCCAATATATCAATCTTCATGTCTCGACCATTTCGAGACTCCTCGTCATGTCCGTGATCACATCCGGGACTCCGAACTACCTTTGGTACATCAAAACACATAAACTCATAATATCGATCATCATTGAATGTTAAGCGTGCGAACCCTATGGGTTTGAGAACTATGTAGACATGACCGAGACTCATCTTCGGTCAATAACCAATAGCGGAACCTGTATTCTCATTTTGGTTCCTACATATTCTACAAAGATCTTTATCGGTCAAACTGCATAACAACATACATTGTTCCCTTTGTCATCAGTATGTTACTTGCCCGAGATTCGATCGTCGATATCATCATACCTAGTTCAATCTCGCTACCGGCAAGTATCTTTACTCGTTATGTAATGCAACATCCCGTAACTAACTCATTAGTCACATTGCTTGCAAGGCTTACAGTGATGTGCATTACCGAGAGGGCCCAGAGATACCTCTCCGACAATTGGAGTGACAAATCCTAATCTCGATCTATGCCAACTCAACAAACACCATCGGAGACACCTGTAGAGCATCTTTATAATCACCCAGTAACGTTGTGACGTTTGATAGCACACTAAGTGTTCCTCCGGTATTCGGGAGTTGCACAATCTCATAGTCATAGGAACATGTATAAGTCATGAAGAAAGCAATAGCAATAAACTAAACGATCATAGTGCTAAGTTAATGGATGGGTCTAGTCCATCACATATTTCTATAATGATGTGATCCCGTTCATCAAATGACAACACATGTCCATGGCTAGGAAACTTAACCATCTTTGATTAACGAGCTAGTCAAGTAGAGGCATGCTAGGGACACTCTGTTTGTCTATGTATTCACACATGTACTAAGTTTCTGGTTAATACAATTCTAGCATGAATAATAAACATTTATCATGATATAAGTAAATATATATAACAACTTTATTATTGCCTCTAGGGCATATTTCCTTCACGGCACTCGTCTAGCCCAACTATTTTACTCCGGGGGCTTCTTTTGGTCCATAAAAAATCATCAAAAATTGCCACGTCAATTGGGCTCCGTTTGGTATTCCTTTTCTGTAAAACTCAAAAATAAGGAAAAAACAGAAACTGGCACTGGGCTCTAGGTTAATAGGTTAGTCCCAAAAATCATATAAAATAGCATATAAAACATACAAAATAGATAATGTAATAGCATGGAACAATAAAAAATTATACATACGTTGGAGACGTATCAAGCATCCCCAAGCTTAATTCCTGCTCGTCCTCGAGTAGGTAAATGATAAAAAAATGATTTTTTGATGTGGAATGCTACCTAACATAATTATCAATGTAATTTTCTTTATTATGGCTTGAATGTTCAGATCCAAAAGATTCAAGACAAAAGTTTAATATTGACATAAAAATAATAATACTTCAAGCATACTAACAAAGTAATCATGTCTTCTCAAAATAACATGGCCAAAGAAAGTTCATCCCAACAAAATCATATAGTTTGGATATGCTCCATCTTCGTCACACAAAATATTCAGATCATGCACAACCCCGATGACAAGCCAACCAATTGTTTCATACTTTAGTATTCTCAAACTTTTTCAACTTTCATGCAATACATGAGCGTGAGCCATGTACATAGCACTATAGGTGGAACAGAATGGTGGTTGTGGAGAAGACAAAAAGGAGGAAGATGGTCTCACATCAACTAGGCGTATTAATGGTCTATGGAGATGCCCATCAATAGATATCAATGTGAGTGAGTAGGGATTTGCCATGTAACGGATGCACTAGAGCTATAAATGTATGAAAGCTCAACCAAAGAAACTAAGTGGGTGTGCATCCAACTTGCTTGCTCACGAAGACCTAGGGCATTTTGAGGAAGCCCGTTATTGGAATATACAAGCCAAGTTCTGTAACAAAAATTCCCACTAGTATATGAAAGTGACAAAATAAGAGACTCTCTATCATGAAGATCATGGTGCTACTTTGAAGCACAAGTGTGGAAAAAGGATAGTAGCATTGTCCCTTTTCTCCTTTTCTCTTCTTTTTATTTTTTGGCCTTTCTCTTTTTTTCCTCACATGGGACAATGCTCTAATAATGAAGATCATCACACTTTTATTTACTTACAACTCAAGAATTACAGCTCGATACTTAGAACAAAATATGACTCTATATGAATGCCTCCGGCGGTGTACCGGAATGTGCAATGAATCAAGAGTAACATGTATGAAAGAATTATGATCGGTGGCTTTGCCACAAATACTATATCAACTACATGATCATGCAAAGCAATATGATAATGATAAAGCGTGTCATAATAAACGAAACAGTGGAAAGTTGCATGGAAATATATCTCGGAATGGCTATGGAAATGCCATAATAGGTAGGTATTGTGGCTTTTTTGAGGAAGGTATATGGTGGGTTTATGCTACCGGCGAAAGTTGCACGGTACTAGAGAGGCCAGCAATGGTGGAAGGATGAGAGTGCGTATAATCCATGGAATCAACATTAGTCATAAAGAACTCACATACTTATTGCAAAAGTCGATTAGCTATCGAAACAAATTACTATGCGCATGCTCCTAGGGGTATAGATTGGTAGGAAAAGACCATCGCTTGTCCCCGACCGCCACTCATAAGGAAGACAATCAAAAAATATCTCATGCTCCAACTTCGTTACATAACGGTTCACCATACGTGCATGCTACGGGACTTGCAAACCTCAACACAAGTATTTCTCAAATTCACAATTACTCCACTAGCATGACTCTAATATCACCATCTTCATATCTCAAAACAATCATAAAGAATCAAACTTCTCATAGTATTCAATGCACTTTATATGAAAGTTTTTATTATATCCCTCTTGGATGCCTATCATATTAGGACTAAATTCATAACCTAAGCAAATTACCATGCTGTTTAAGACTCTCAAAATAATATAAGTGAAACATGAGAGTTCATCAATTTCTTCAAAATAAAACCATCGCCGTGCTCTAAAAGATATAAGTGAAGCACTAGAGCAAACGACAAACTACTCTGAAAGATATAAGTGAAGATCAATGAGTTGTCGAATAATTATTTAACTATGTGAAGACTCCTTCTCATAAATAAAATTAGATCTTAAGTACCTTATTCAAACATCAAGCAAAACAAAATAAAATGACATTGCAAGGATATCACATATCATGTGAAGAAGCAAAAACTTAGGCTCAACCAAAACTGACCGATAGTTGTTGAAGAAGAAAGATGGGATGCCAACCGGGGCATCCCCAAGCTTAGATGCTTGAGACTTCTTTAAATATTAATTAGCGATGCCTTGGGCTTCCCCAAGCTTGAGCTTTTGTGTCTCCTTAATTCCTCTCATATCATAGTTTCCTGAAATCTTAAAAACTTCATGCACACAAAACTCGACAAGAACTCGCGAGATAAGTTCGTATAAATCAACGCAAAACCTTATCATTCTCTACTGTAGAAAATCACTAAAATTATAATTTAACATTGCCTACTAATTTCCTCTGCATATTTAACACTCCTATCCTCAAATAGAATCATTAAACAAGCAAACATATGCAAACAATGCAATCATAACAACAATCTGTCTAAATAGAACAGTCTGTAAAGAATCCAAGAGGAATCATACTTACCTAACTCCAAAAATTATGAAAAATTACCAAACTTTTGATAATTTTTTGTTACTCATTGTGTAAAATTTTCAAGATTTTATCATGTTCTTACTATTCACAAATGTTCAAAATATAACAACAAACTTTCTGTTTTTAAAACAGCAACATATGGACTTGAAAAATAAGCATGGTAAAGGCTATACTTGACCTTTTTATTGAAATAAAAGATGCAAAATATTACTATAAATAAAATCAAGAAAATCCTAATAAAATAAAATGAAGCTCCAAGCAAAACACATATCATGTGGTGAATAAAAATATAGCTCCAAGTAAAGTTACCGATGAACGAAGACAAAAGAGGGGATGCCTTCCGGGGCATCCCCGAGCTTAGGCTCTTGGTTGTCCTTGAATATTACCTTGGGGTGCCTTGGGCATCCCCAAGATTAGGCTCTTGACACTCCTTATTTCGTAGTCCATCAAATCTTTACCCAAAACTTGAAAACTTCACAACACAAAACTAAACAAAAAACTCGTAAGCTCCGTTAGTATAAGAAAATAAATCACCATCTTTGGTACTGTTGTGAACTGATTCTTTATTTATATTGGTGTAATATCTACTTTATTCCAACTTCTCCATGGTTCATACCCTTCTATACTACTCATAGATTCATGAAAATAAGCAAACAACACATAGAAAACAGAATCTGTCAAAAATAGAACAGTCTGTAGCAATCTGGAGATTTCGAACACTTATGTAACTCTAAAAAACCTTAGAAATTAGTAAGTCCTAGGAAATTTATTTATTAATCCTCTACAAAAACAATCAGTATTTTATCGCGCTTCTGTTAAAAATTAAAACTAATCTCCTGGACATAAAAGTTTTTGTTTTTCAGTAGGATCAAATCAACTATCACCATAGATCATCCCAAAGGTCTTACTTGGCACTTTATTGAAACAAAAGCTATAAAGCATGATTACTACAGTAGCTTAATCATGTGAACACACAAAAATAGTAAGGGTAAATGTTGGGTTGTCTCCCAACAGGCGCTTTTCTTTAATGTCTTTTTAGCTAGGCATGATGATTTTAATGATGCTCACATAAAAGATAAGAACTGAAACATAAAGAGAGCATCATGAAGAATATGACTAGCACATTTAAGTCTAACCCACTTCCTATGCATAGGTGTAAGGGCTTATTTATCCCTAAGGTGTTTTGGTGATCGATGACAATGCGTTTGCAGTCTAATCGCGTGCTTTGAGCATTTCAGAGACTCATCCTTTGGCACGAGACGATTCCTTCCCTCCGAAGTTTTAATCAAGACGGTGTAGCTCTTTCGTTTCTGTTTTGGTGGACATGTATCGTAGGAGTCACCGTACTATCAAGAGGGGTTTCGCTTTGGTATGGCTAGGGTGGAATCATCACGTACACTTCAATTTCACACCCTCTGAGCCTTCCCGCTTCGTTGGAGGTTTCATTCACTGTTAAAATGAGCATGCTTTGGTCCCAGCGGTAGTACCACCCGCGGTTCCTTAGCCGTAGTACTGTTGCGGTACCGGGCTACTACCACGTCAACTCGAGGGGGTCGCCTCTCGTGTCGGACTGTGCGGCACTCAATAGCGGCAGTAGATGCGGTAGTGCCGCCCGAGAGCGGTAGTACCGCCCTACCACCGTGGAAGTACCGCACTGGGTCTGACTCCTGTTCATTCTCTAGCCCTCCCAGACGGCGCGACAGTACCGTGAGGGGGAGCGGCAGTACCGCTGCCCCTGCCGTAGTACCGCCCTCTGCGTGGCTGTTTTGGGGGGTAACAGTCGGATTGTTCCCCCCTCTATAAAAGGGGTCTTCTTCTCCAAAGTTGACTTACCTCTTTCCCCCAAAAGCTCCATTGTTGCTCCAAGCTCCATTTTCACCCGATCTCTCTCCCTAGCCAATCAAACTTGTTGATTTGCTCAGAATTGGTTGAGAAGGCCTCGATCTACACTTCCACCAAGAAAATTTTGATTCCCCCACTAATCCCTAGCGGATCTTGTTACTCTTGGGTGTTTGAGCACCCTAGACGGTTGAGGTCACCACGGAGCCATATTCCATTATGGTGAAGCTTCGTGGTGTTGTTGGGAGCCTCTGATTAAGTTGTGGAGATTGCCCCAACCTTGTTTGTAAAGGTCCGGTCGCCGCCTCCAAGGGCACCAATAGTGGAATCACGGCATCTCGCATTGTGTGAGGGCGTGAGGAAAATACGGTGGCCCTAGTGGCTTCTTGGGGAGCATTGTGCCTCCACACTGCTCCAACGGAGACGTACTTCTCCTCAAAGGGAAGGAACTTCGGTAACACATCCTCGTCTTCACCGGCTCCACTCTTGGTTATCTCATACCTTTACTTGTGCAAGCTTACTTGTATAATTTCCCTTGCGTGCTTGTGTGCTTGTAGTTGTTGCATCATATAGGTTGCTCACCTAGTTGCACATCTAGACAACCTACTTTGATGCAAAGTTTAATTTGGTAAAGAAAAGCTAAAAATTGTTAGTTGCCTATTCACCCCCCTCTAGTCAACTATATCGATCCTTTCAATTGGTATCAGAGCCTCGTCTCTTTACTAAGGACTTTACCATCCAAAGAGTATGGTTGACACCATAGACGGTGCGGAGGAGCACTCCGGTGTGAATCCAATCTCGTCTACGGCCAATGGGGGAACCTCGATCTCTCATGAGGAATTCAATGTGGCCTTGGAGACATTGAAAACCTCCATGACAACCGAGGTTGAATGCATGTTTAATAAATTCATGGAAGGACTTTAACTATTCACCGCACCGTTGAAAGTGGGTGATCCCACTATCAAGGTGACGGATGCTAACTCCGACAAGGGGGGTGCTAATAGTAAAAAAGCTCCTTCTTCTAGTGGTAAGAATGGCATCGGCATCTTTTCCCATGTGGAACCTCCACTTGTTTATGGTGGACCGATTCCCTCTACTCATTTGAATCATGCCGGTCCTCCCCCTAAGATTGTGAACAATGAGGACTTTAATTCTTGGGTTTATCGCTTTAAGCGTCATTTAAATCATGTGAATACTAATCTTTGGAGAATCATTTAAGAAGGTTTCTATCTACATGACCCAAGCAACTTCACCCCTAGAGAAGCCGCGAATAATCAATTCAACGATAATGCTCTCTTCATCATCCAAGATGAAATTCCACCCGAAGATCTACCTCATCTTCGGCCCTTCGCCTTGGCCAAAGATGCATGGCTTTGTCTTGTCTCCCTCTACCAGGGAAGCGCAAGCATTCAACGCTCCAACAATGAAGTAGTGCAAGATGAAGCCAATGAGTTTGCGATGAAAGAAGATGAAGAACCTCGTGAGCTTTATCGAAGAGTAACCAAACTCGTGGTCTCACTCCAAGATCATGGGAGCAAGGACACGGATGAAAATTGGATCAAGTGCAAATTCCTCAAGGCAATGATGCCTTACCACAAGGCCATGTCCTCCATCATTCGTCAAAGGCCGTACTTCCACACTTTGTCCTCAAGTGAAGTGTTGGATGAGTTTGTGGCCATGAGCATCTTGGACAAGACCGCCGACAATGCGGTGCTATGTTCTCAAAGAGCATAGAAGCCCAACCTTGCATTAAAGGCCCAGGTTGGTGTGGAAGAAGAGGACAAAGAATAGAAGAGGAGAGCAACCCCGAAGATACAAAGTATGCCTATCATGAACACATGGCTCTTGCTTCAAGGAAATTTTGGAGCAAGAAAAACTCAAGGCCCAACTTCAACAAGAACAACTCAAGTGGCACAAAGGGCAAACAATGTGTGAGGACTTGCTATAATTGTGGCAATGTGAGCCATTTTGTTGCGGAGTGCCCGTATGAGAAGAGGGAAGACAATGGTGGCAAGCTCATCCGAAAGGACAAAGCTAAGTCTTTCCCAAACAAGAGAAACTTCACCAAGAAGACTCCTCCCAAAGCGTTGGTGGTATAAGAAGAATACAATGAGGATGATGGTGAGGAGGAGGATGAGTTGGTTGCCATGGCCTCCGTTGCCATTGCGACAACTCCACGAGTGTCACTCTTCGACTCACCCAATGAGAGCCTCGCCGCCAAGTGCCGCATGGCTAAAGCCACCAACAAGGTAACTCCCAACATCAAAACTACCATCATTAATAATCCTTCTTTGACGGATTGCATTGTTGAACATGATGGACCTAATGTGGAGGATAATGAGTTTGAGTCCTTTATGGGCAAACTCAAAGGTAAGCACTTCGTTGCTCTCTTGGAACAACTTGGTGAAGCCAATGACTTGATCGAAACTCACGAAGATACCATCTCTAAGATGGAAGGGCATAGTCGTGACTATGCCGATGAGATTTAGGACCTTTCCAATGCTCTTGAGAAAGAGCATGGTCTTCTCTTGGCTCTTGAGGAGTCACACAACGACGATCACGCTAAGTTAAAGAAAGATCTTGATCATGCTATTGTTGTTTCTCGTGTGCTAAACTCCGAGAAGGCCAAGCTTGGGGTTGATCTTGCTAGATTCAAAGAGGAGTTTGACTTACTTGAAAAGGCTCACAAGGTCTTGAAGGGTGCTCATGATCAACTTCAAGTAAAGCAAACAAGGACAAAGCCACTTTTCCTCATATGATGTTAATTGATAATGCAAGTGCTACTAACTCATGTTGTGAGCATGTGCATCTGGTTGAGGAGAATGCTATGTTGAAAGAGCAACTTGAGAAAGGTCTTGTGTCTTGCATACAAGGCGAGAAGAACCTCAACGACCTTTTGAGCAACCAAAAGGAAGTTGTGGCCAAAGAAGGGATTGGGTACGTGCCCAAGTCCAAGAACAAGAAGAAGAATGACAAGGCCAAACGACCTCCCCCTCTCAAGCAAACCTTTGTGAAGGAGGGAGAGGGTGCTACTAAGGAGAGGAAGAAGAACACCGGGAAGGGTGGTGATGCCAAGAAGGGAAACACTTTCCTTCCCAACCAAGCCAGCAACTTTAACCCTTCTTATGTGTTGTGACGTGCTAGTGATGGACATGTTTATGCCAAATTTGTTGGCTCTCCTTATGAGTACATTGAATGGTCTATTTGGGTTCCTAAGACCCTCGTTACTAACATCAAAGGACCCATTACTAAATGGGTACCTAAAACCAAGCATTGGTCTCTTGTAGGTGTTTGCTTCCGGTGGGGGATCATGGTTGCTCGATAGTGGAGCTACTAATCATATGACTGGAAGCAAGCACTTGGTGGTGGACGTGCAAAAGATTCCATCCATGCCCACCAATGTCGAGTGGGGTGATGCCTCGTCCTCCAAGGTATTGGGGCTTGGCAAGGTTGTC
Organism: Triticum urartu; assembly: GCF_003073215.2. Taxonomy (NCBI): domain Eukaryota; kingdom Viridiplantae; phylum Streptophyta; class Magnoliopsida; order Poales; family Poaceae; genus Triticum; species Triticum urartu. The sequence goes on from NC_053026.1 coordinate 82,913,788, forward strand.
ATTTCTCATGATCTCACGACCGAGAAGGTCATTTCTCATGATCTCACGATTGAGAAGGTCATGCTTGTTGAGTCCCTTGCATACAATTTACTTTCCGTTCGTCAACTTACACTCATGGGATTTGCCACTTTCTTTGATATTGATACCGTGGCCCTCTTGTGGAGCAAGACTCTTAAAGTAGCCTTTGTTGGGCATGTCGAGAACGGTCTCTATGTGATTAACTTTTCGGAGCGACTCACTAAGACCGCGACATGCCTAATGGCTAAAGTTGATGTGGGATGGCTTTGGCATCGCCGTTTAGCCCATGTCAATATGAGATCTTTGCAAAGTATTATCATGGGGGACCATGTCCGTGGACTAACAAATGTTAGTTTTGCTAAAGATCGTGCTTTCAGTGCTTGCATCGAAGGAAAGCTACATGAGAAGGCTCACCCTCCCATGACTATCGTCTACATGAGAAGGCTCACCCTCCTTCATTTGGATCTATTTGGGCCTCCATCCTTTGATAGTCTTGGGGGTAGAAAGTATTGCTTGGTGATTGTGGATGATTATTCAAGATACACTTGGGTATATTTCTTCAAGAGAAAGAGCGAGACCCAACAAACCGTCATTGACTTTGTAAATGAAGACCAACGTCAACATAATGCAAAGATCTTGACTATAAGAAGTGACAACGGCACCGAGTTCAAGAACTACACCTTGGATGAGTTTATTAGTGATGAGGGGATCAAGCATCAATATTCCGCACCATACACCCCTCAACAAAATGGTGTAGCGGAGAGGAAGAACCAGACATTGATGGATGCAGCAAGGACCATGATGGCGGAGTTCAAGTCTCCATACAACTTTTGGGCCAAAGCCATCAACACCGCTGCCATGCATCAAATCGTCTCTATCTCTGCAAAGGCTTGAACAAGACTCCATATGAGATACTCACCGGTAACAAGCCCAACCTCAAGTACTTCCGGGTGTTCGGGTGTAAGTGTTTCATTTTGAAGAAAGGTGTTCATTTGTCTAAATTTGAGGCTAGAGCTTATGAGGGCATATTTGTTGGTTATGCTACAAACTCTCATGCTTACCGTGTCCTCAATAAGTCCATGGGGCTTATTGAGGAGACGTGTAACATGGAGTTTGATGAGAATAACGGCTCCCAAGTGGAGCAAAGTGGCACTTGTGATGTAGGTGATGAAATTCCTCCTCAAGCCATAAGAAGAATGGGTGTTGGTTTTATCCTACCCATTGAGAAACCCCTTGTGGCTGAAGGTGAAGGACAATGCTCCACTCAAGTGGAGCCATCACCAACCCAAGGCCCACACGCTTCCGAAGAACAAAGTGAAGGCCCTCAACCTCAAGAACAAGATCAAGGGCAAGGTCAATCTCAAGATGGTGTTGAAACATCAAGTGATGCCCAAGGTCAAGTTCTCACCACCGAGCATGTTCAAGATCAAGAGCAAGCTCAAGATCATGAACAAGCTCAAGACGATGCTCAAGATGACCAAGTTAACACTCCTCAGCTCTCTCCAGAGGAGGAATTAGAGCGCCGTGCCGCCAAGATCGCATCCAAGCTGTCCACCAAAGACCATCTCATGACAAATGTGCTTGGAAGCTTAAGAAAGGGGGTAAGCACTCGTAGACAACTAGCAAACTATTGTGAACATCATGCGTTTGTCTCTTGTGTTAAACCCCAAAAGGTCTATGAGGCGCTTGAAGATCCGGATTGGCTCAATGCCATGCATGAAGAACTCAACAACTTCGAGCATAACAAGGTATGGAGATTGGTGCCAAGGCCAATGGGGAACCATAATGTCATTGGAACCAAGTGGATATTCAAGAACAAGAAAGATGCTCATGGGATTATCATTCGCAACAAGGCTCGTTTTGTAGCACAAGGCTACTCCCAGGTCGAGGGTATCGACTACGGTGAAACCTTTGCTCCTGTTGCTCGCCTTGAATCCATTCGCATGTTGATTGCATATGCTTCTCATCATAACTTTAAGTTACAACAAATGAATGTGAAGAGTGCTTTTCTTAATGGTCCTATTAATGAGTTGGTATATGTCAAGCAACCCCCCAGGTTCGAGGATCCCTACTTTCCCGATCATGTGTATCAACTCGATAAGGCATTGTGTGGCCTTAGGCAAGCCCCACGTGCGTGGTATGACCACCTTACCGAGTTGTTGCAAGATCGTGGTTTTGAAATTGGGAAAATTGACCCCACTCTTTTTACTAAGAAGGTCAAAGGGGAGTTGTTTGTGTGCCAACTATATGTTGATGATATTATCTTTGGTTCCCCTAAGAAAGCTTTCAATGAGGAATTTGTCGCGCTCATGACCTCCAAGTTCAAGGTGTCCATGATGGGAGAGTTGAAGTTCTTTCTCGGGTTCGAAGTCAAGCAACGGAGAGAAGGAACCTTCATCAACCAAGCCAAATATACTCAAGACATGCTCAAGAGATTCAAGCTAAGTGATGTCAAGCTGGCATCCACTCCTATGCCCGTCAAATGCCAACTTGACATAGATCCCAATGGTAAAGCGGTGGATCAAAAGGTATATCGCTCCATGATTGGCTCCTTGCTTTACCTTTGTGCATCTAGACCAGATATCATGTTGAGTGTGGGAATTTGTGCACGGTTTCGAGCTGCACCTAAGGAAAGTCACTTTGTGGCGGTCAAGTGAATCTTTCGATATTTGGCTCATACCCCAAACTTTGGCTTATGGTACCCAAGAGGAGCAAACTTCAAGCTTGTAGGATTTTTGGACTCCGATTGGGCAGGAGACAAAGTGGATAGGAAGTCCACTTCCGGAGGGTGCCAATTTCTTTGTTGCTCTTTGGTGAGTTGGTCTTCCAAGAAGCAAAGTTGTGTGTATCTCTCGTCCACCAAAGCGGAGTATGTGGCGGCCGGTAGTTGTTGTGCACAACTTCTTTGGATGAGGCAAACTTTAAAGGATTACGGTGTCATTTGTGACAAAGTGCCTCTTTGGTGTGACAATGAAAGTGCCATCAAGATTTCTCTCAACCCGGTCCAACACTTCAAGACGAAGCATATTGAGATTCGGTATCACTTCATCCGGGATCACATTAGGCAAGGGGAGATCGAGCTCAACTATGTCAAGGATAACCTTGCAGATATTTTCACAAAGCCTTTGGATGAAGCAAGATTTCGTGAGTTAAGGCATGAGCTAAATATCATTGATTCGAGCAATGTTGCTTGAACCCTTGCACACCCCACCATACTCAACTTGTTGTCTTGTTTAGGTGTAGGCATGGACATAGGGGAGTGTTGTTCTCTAAATGAACTCTCCCTCCCACCATTATGCATAAACTGATCAAGTTTTTCACATTCGCCATTTTTTATTGCACTTGTGCTTCAAAGATGAGCTTTGGTCATGGGCCCAACGTTAAAATCTTCATGGCGCCATACCTCTTGACTCAAGCATAGGTGGCCTCGGCCACCGCCCTCTCTTGAAGAGGTGTGTGTTTCTTGTCCTCTCGCTAGTGTTCTTGTTACTGCGTCTTGGTTCCCTCTTCTTGCCTTTTTGGTTTTTTCCTTCCTTTTGTGTTGGTTTCGCGTGAGTGTTTGCTCTCGTTCTCTAGTCGGTTTCTTCTCTTGGGCTAAGCCTTTTTAGTCAGACTTTTTGTGGCTAAGCGGTACTACCGTTGGGTGCGTGGTACTACCGCTGATGATCGACAAGCGGTACTACCGCCCACCCTAGCGGTACTACCTCTACGAGGCGGGCGATGGGGGTTATGTTGGGGCCGAGGGAGTTCCTTTTCTCCCCCATACCCATTCGCCCCACTCGCTCGTCTTCTTCGTCGCTCCAGCGACGTCTCGCCGCAGGAGGGTTTCGACCGGCCGCCGTCTTCATGCCGTTCCTCTCTAGTTCTTCTGGTGGAGTCGATCCCCACTGCGTCCTCTTGCCATGGATGCCGGTATTGCCCCCGTTTCTATTCTCTTTTTGCCTAGATCTCACATCTAGTTGTTAGGGGCAATAGGCATTGCTCTTCTCGATTTTTGGCTAAGTCGAGGCTTGAGTAGGATGGAGATGGCATCTAGACCTGTTGGATTGATGTTTGGTAGGTTTATTTTTGAATTAGGCATCCCCGGTAGTGCCGGATCTGACCACGGCAGTAGGGAACCACCGTTCCCCGTCTCGAGCGGTACTACCGCCCATCTTGCGCGGTACTGCCGCTTGAGCGGTACCGCCGCGGTTGGGTCGCGGTACTACTGCTGGATGCCCAATTCCATCATTTCCTACCACTTGTTGATCCCTGTTGTCTTGTTTGGAGGCTTATGCTCTTTCTTTCGTGTTGTTTCTTCTGCTTGTGTGTTTGGTTCCAGGTGATGATCATCCTGAGCAGCATGCCCGCCGTGTCAACCCCGGTCATGCAACGTCCAAGTGCTACCGCACCTCTGAGACAACGGCGGCATCATCAAGTGTTCCATCAAGTGTTCCGCCTCAAATGAAGAAGACGAGTGTGTCCAAGCCCAAGCCAAGGGCCAAGTCTGTGACAGAGATGTCTGCCAAGGAATTGTAGGAGAAGCGTCGGCACAACCCCTATGAGGACCCGCAAGAACCTGCTTTGGTCAGTTGCCCGTTCTGGAACTGTTTTCAGTATGCCATCTACTTTGATGTGATCAAAGCCAAGAAGAATTTGTTTGTTGATGTTCGCTCCATTGACATTGCCTTTATGGAGAAGGATCCTGACTACTTTTGGGAGGCTCTTCAGATGTGCTCTCAGTTGAACATCCTCAGGATCATGCAATTCAACAAGGATTTTGATGCAGATTTGGTGGCTCAGTTTTATGCCACCGTCCATCTTGGGACAGATGAGGACAGAACTCTGACTTGGATGATAAATGGCAGGCTGCTTACTGTCAAGTGGAAGGCCTTCATGGAGCTTCTTGATATTGAGGCTCAAGGTCCAGCGAACCCAGTTGGCTTTCGTCCTCGCCGCAATGCAACTTCCACTCACAAGCAATCTCTCTGGCCATACCGTACCTTGAAGATCAACCCAATGACTCCGAAGGAGACCTATGAGCTACTAGCATTTCTGGATATTCTACATCGCATCTTCAGGGAGACCCTCTTCCCTCGCATTGGCAACTTGGATATGGTACACTCATTTCTCGTGGACATGCTTCTATTCTGTCAACATGAGAAGGAAGCAAACACTTGAGACTCTTTGGATATCTCTCATGTCATGTGGTCTGAGTTAGTTTCTGCCATCTCTGAGCACAAGTGCCCTATCTATGGACCATTTATCATGTTGCTCATTGAGAAGGCCTGGCAGTGTGTGTATCCTAGGGTGGTGCTGGAGACTGGGGATCTAGTTTCTCATGAGATCAAGCGCCTGAGGAAGAAGGAGAACTGAGGCACCACTGCTATGAGTTCTGGCATTCCATCTGGAGCTGCTGACATGGAGACCGAGGCTGATGCGGATGATGAAGATGACTATGAGCCATCTAGAGCAGAGCCCTCTTGGGCAAAGAAGCTCAAGCGCAAGATGAAGAAACTCTTCTGCATGGAGTCTCACGGTCAGTACATGACTCATGTGGCTGAGAAGCAGGCCAGGAGCCGTCACAAGGAGCTCATACGTCAGTTGGGTGCGACCGTTGCCAGCGGTTTTGAGGGCAAGATCACTGATGAGGAGGAGTGGATTCAGCAGCACTGCTCGTGGACCGATTCAGACACCGAGCAGTTTCCGACTGGGGATGGCAGTGCAGACGATCTCCACGGGATGTGATGATAGAGCCCCTCAGTTTACTCTCACATGGAGCCGTAGCAGTGCTCTTTGCATTTTTTGGTGTCTCGATGCCAAAGGAGGAGAGAGCTTAGGTATTTGTCGTTGTTGAGTTGCGAGCGTGTGTTTGTGTGGCCTTGCCGTGTGTTTGGGTGGCCTTGCCTGTCTTTCTCGCAAACTCTTTTCTCGTGTTAAACCTTGCTTGCTTTGGTTTGTGCTCATGAGACCTTTCTATCATATGGTGTAAGACATATGCCCTCTATCGCTTCTTATTGAGCTTATGTTATCTAGTGCTATTTATGTTATGCTCATATTTACGGTCTTGCTTAGTGTTAGCCTTATTGTTGCAAGATATGCTTGTCTATAAAATATAGGGGGAGTGTTGATCCTAGTATGTGTGTCGTGCAGTCCAAAGCACTTTTCTAGATAGCACAGGGGAGCCCGTCTATATTTTAGAGATGGGGGTTTGCTTATGTCCTATTCTTTTTCCCCTTTGTGCAAATCCAGTATTGTCAACAATCCACCAAAAAGGGGGAGATTTTAAGGGCTTATTTATCCCTAAGGTGTTTTGGTGATTGATGACAATGCGTTTGCGGTCTAATCGTGTGCTTTGAGCATTTTAGAGACTCATCCTTTGGCACGAGACGATTGCTTCCCTCCAAGATGGTGTAGCTCTTTCATTTCTGTTTTGGTGGACTTGTCTCGTAGGAGTCACCGTACTATCAAGAGGGGGTCCGCTTTGGTATGGCTAGGGTGGAATCATCACGTACACTTCCGTTTCACACCCTCTGAGCCTTCCCGCTTCGTTGGAGGTTTCATTCCCTGTTAAAATGAGCATGCTTTGGTCCCAGTGGTAGTACCGCGGTGCCCAGCGGTAGTACTGCCTGTGGGTCCTCAGCCACAGTACCGTTGCGGTACCGAGCTACTACCGCGTCGACTCGAGGGAGTCGCCTCTCGTGTCGGACTATGCGGCACGAAGCAGCGGCAGTAGATGCGGTAGTGCCACTTGAGAGCAGTAGTACTGCCCTACCACCGCGGTAGTACCGCACTGGGCGTGACTCCTGTTCATTCTCTGGCCCTCCCAGACGCCGCGGCAGTACCCCGAGGGGGAGCGGTAGTACTGCTGGTCCCAGCGGTAGTACCGCTGCCCCCTGCGGTAGTACCGCCCTCTACGGGGCTGTTTTGGGGGGTAACGGTTGGATTGTTCCCCCCTCTATAAAAGGGGGTCTTCTCCAAAGTTGACTTACCTCTTTCCCCCAAAAGCTCCATTGTTGCTCCAAGCTCCATTTTCGCCCGATCTCTCTCCCTATCCAATCAAACTTGTTGATTTGCTTGGGATTGGTTGAGATGGCCTCGATCTACACTCACTTCCACCAAGAGAAATTTGATTCCCCCACTAATCCCTAGTGGATCTTGTTACTCTTGGGTGTTTGAGCACCCTAGATGGTTGAGGTCACCACGGAGCCATATTCCATTGTTTTGGCGCCCACAGAGTACGAATGGGGAAAAGGGAGGTAGAGAGGAAGGGGGAAACCATGTATTCAGGGCGCGCTTGTCTCAAATGCGAGGAAATTTACAAACTTAGCCCCAGTTTCAAATTTCTACTACATCACAACAACATTACTTGGTTGGGGATAGGACGGTAATCTCGCATACACCGAATATTTGCCGACGAGAGTTTGTTTTTGGTGCCCACTGTGTATGAATATGAATCGGGGAGGGAATCGATTTCGGCCGAGGACACACTGTGGTTTGGCGCCCACCGTGTATGAATCCGGGTGAGAGGCGGTTACATCACGTTTGGGTGAAATTACAAACCTACCCCTATCGAAACCTATAGAAATCCAGCAGATAGGCTTTGCGTGACAGGGATAGGCAATAGTGATTTCCATCTCGCAGATTTTGGTTTTGGGCGATTACTGCGACTTTCCCCACTTCGTTCAAATTTTCTAGAGTGCACGTTTACCGTGCCAACTCAATTCGAATCCTGTTTGTATTCTATTTTTTTCGGGTGGGATCCATTTTCAATTCGAAAATTTTTAACCAAATTATGTTCTACTAAAATGTATGGATCAGTAATATCTACATATTAAATAACATAGATGTGCGTGAATTCATATGAGTATGCATGTTTGATAGATCAATTTTGGTTCGAGTATGGCTTACATGTATCATCATCTCGAATTCAAATATTTGAATCCCTTTTTTGTTCACTCCTTTCACGCCTATCTCTCTCGCATGCATGCTCCTTCAGGTAGGTATCATTCTCTTTTCTCCAGCTCACCCGCACGCTCACTTCATGTTTCTCCTATCCTCGCAAACATGGTCCCTCGACGTCTCCCTTGAGAAGTGTCACACTGTCCCTATCATTATACATTACACGGTTTTCATTATCTCTCACGTCTCTACTGTTCTCTGGTATCACTCGGTACCTAAGCTTTCTTTTTCACTGCCACACACACAGTCTCCACTCGTCTTTCACTTTGTCTTTCTCTCTATGGGATTCTCTCACACACCCTATATGTCTCTACATATGACTCATACCACTAAAATTACTCTCTCTCTCTCCTGTATGTTGCGGTCTCCTTTTCGTCTCCATCCCAGACTGACATTATTCATTTGTTTACCGATCAGACAACCCCGACTACCGTCTCCTCTCTCTCTCTTCTCTCATAGACACACACACACACACACAACTCCTGCTTCCACTCCCCCTCCCGACTACCGTCTCTCTCTCTCGCACACACACAAAACTCTTGCTTTCGCACCCTGACTCGTATTTCTCTCACAAACATTTATCGACTAGCTAGCCTCTAGATAGGTTTATACACCCGCACACTCGTGCTTCCATCATCGCATACATGTCTCTCTCCCGCTCCTTGTATCTATGTAGATTTTTCTTCCCTTCTTGAGACACGCCCTCTCGATCGTGCACACACACACTATCGCCTCATTTTAAGCTGATACCTATCGCACACACACTCCTTGTGTCTTTGTCACACATGCACTCCATCATCCTCCACTCTCCCTCTCTCTCACACACACATGGGCTTTTTGCAACAACTAGCAAGATGCCCATGCATTGCACGGAACATCAAGATGCATTTGTATGAGTAGTTTATCTTGTGGGGGGAAAGGATGAACGAGGGAAGGCCTTATTTGCAAATGTGGAGAGGGGTGTGGGTATCTTTTTGCAAAATTGCCATAGTTTCCTTCCTATCCGTCAGATATAGATCGGACGGCCTATATTGCAGGATGGCAGGCACATGATCATCACCGCCAATGCTTTTTATAAGAGTAGGGATAAAAAAGAGAGTTGGTGATGATGGTGGGCCTGCCATCCTGCAATGTAGGTCGTCCGATTTATATCTTACGGATAGGAAGGAAAATATGGCAATTTACCCACACTCTTCACCACATTTGCAGATAAGGCCTTCCCTCATTCATCCTTTCTCCCACAAGATCTTGATGTTCCATGCAACGCACGGGCATCTTGCTAGTAAGAGTAGAAATTAGACATATACCACTTCTCGAATCTTGAAACCAACAACATTCCTCCCTTATCTCATCAAAACCGCCAAAGGAATATATTTTGAGTGAAACATAACATATTTTTAGTGATATACGTATTTCAAAACTAGACTTTTTTTCTATCAAATCGGTGAATATGTATTAATCTACTTTGATCGTGTGGCAACGCATTGGCACATTGCTAGTAGTTATTATAATTTTTTGGACACCAGACAAATGGTGGAGTACATATACGAAGAGAAGAGGCACACACACGCAGTCGGCCTCCCGCTGTCTCGCACACATGAGTGTTACGTAAAGGCGACGTTAACAAATAAACCCTAAAACCCTAGGTGCATGATTGCTGCATTCGCGGGTACTGGGTACGTGGTGGAGCACCTTTGTAGGAATAGTCAACTTGCGTGATAATTTGATCCGTAGGAGTTGATGGTCGGGACCACAGGTGAACGACTTGGAGTGCGGTGGCTCGCCAGTTGCCACAGATCGAGTAGCCATGTTTAAAATATCATTCTTTAGTGGGGTTAAGAGTTCCGATTTTCAATGGCACGTTATAAGTAGTAAGTAGTTTTTAGAACGATTGGTATGGAGCGAAAATGGAATTCATAGTACTACGTACCTCCTTGGCATATGGTTGTATGGTTTTTTTTGCGATGGAGGTTGTATGGGTTTATGTTGCGAGATGTTGAACATGGTAGTTCTAGGGAAAATACTATGGTTTAGATTTAGATGCTGGCTTTCAGTAATGAAAATCAGAAAGGGAAACCCTTCTTTGATTAAAAAACTACTACCTCCATTCTGGTTTACTAGTCCCCATCGTACTTTGGGTCAAAGTTTGTCCACGAATTTTACTTGTAAAATGTGAATGGAAAAAGAGATGCATGCATGAACACTAGTTACTCTAACCCCCCTCTAACCCCCTCTCTTCTTTAATTCTTTGCCACATCAGCATGTTTGCTATTCCCGTGTGCATGATACCAGCTAAGATACCACCATTATGGCTAGCCTTAATCATCGCATGCAATAATTTAGTGCACCTTGAAATATGAACATGTGTGGGGCGTGTATGTTTTTAATGACTTGATACTATTGTTGGGGATCGTAGCAGAATTTTAATATTTAGTACGCATCACCAAGATCAATCTATGGAGTAATCTAGCAACAAGGGGAAGGGGAGTGCATCTACATACCCTTGTAGATCGCTAAGAGGAAGCGTTGCAAGAACGCGGATGAGGTAGTCGTAATTGTGGCGATTCAGATCACGGTCGATTCCGATCTAAGCGCCGAACAACAACGCCTCCGCGTTCAACACACGTGCAGCCCGGTGACGTCTCCCATGCCTTGATCCAGCAAGGAGAGAGGGAGAGGTTGGGGAAGACTCCGTCCAGCAGCAGCACGACGGCGTGGTGGTGGTGGAGGAGCGCGGTACTCCAGCAGGGCTTCGCCAAGCACTACGAGACACGAGGAGGGAGAGAGGTAGGGTTGCGCCTTGGGAGAGAGAGACTCGTGTCTTGGGCAGCCAAAAAACCTCCACTATATATAGGGGGAGGGGAGGGGCTATTCCCCCACCTAGGGTTCCCTCCCTAGGGGTGCCGGCAGCCCCCAGATCCCATCTGGGTGGCGGCCAAGGGGGAGAGAGAGGGGGGCGCACCTAGGGTGGGCCTTAGGGCCCATCTGCCCCTAGGGTTTGCCCCTCTCCTCTTGAGGGCGCCTTGGGAGTTGGTGGGAGGCGCGCCAGCCCACCTAGGGGATGGTCCCTTCCCACTCTTGGCCCACGCAAGCCTCCGGGGCTGGTGGCACCTCCCGGTGGACCCCCGGAACCCTTCCGGTGGTCCCGGTACATTACCGGTGATGCCCGGAACACTTCCGGTGGCCAAACCCACACTTCCTATATATCTGTCTTTACCTCCGGACCATTCTGGAACTCCTCGTGACGTCCGGGATGTCATTCGGGACTCTGAACAACATTCAGTAACCGCATACATACTTTCCCTATAACCCTAGCATTATCGAACCTTAAGTGTGTAGACCCTACGGGTTCGGGAATCATGCAGACATGACCGAGACATCTCTCTGGTCAATAACCAACAATGGGATCTGGATACCCATGTTGACTCCCACATGTTCCACGATGATCTCATCGGATGAACCACGATGTCAAGGATTCAATCAATCCCGTATACAATTCCCTTTGTCTACTGGTATGATACTTGCTCGAGATTCGATCGTCGGTATCCCAATACCTTGTTCAATCTCGTTCCCGGCAAGTCTCTTTACTTGTTCCGTAACACATCATCCCGTGATCAACTCCTTGGTCACATTGTGCACATTATGATGATGTCCTACCGAGTGGGCCCAGAGATACCTATCCGTTACACGGAGTGACAAATCCCAGTCTCGATTCGTGCCAACCCAACAGACACTTTCGGAGATACCCGCAGTGCACCTTTATAGCCACCCAGTTACGTTGTGACGTTTGGTACACCCAAAGAATTCCTACGGTATCCGGAAGTTGCACAATCTCATGGTCTAAGGAAATGATACTTGACATTAGAAAAGCTTTTGCATACGAACTACACGATCTTGTGCTAGGCTTAGGATTGGGTCTTGTCCATCACATCATTATCCTAATGATGTTATCCCGTTATCAACGACATCCAATGTCCATGGTCAGGAAACCGTAACCATCTATTGATCAACGAGCTAGTCAACTAGAGGCTTACTAGGGACATGGTGTTGTCTATGTATCCCCACATGTATCTAAATTTCCTATCAATACAATTCTAGCATGGATAATAAACGATTATCGTGAACAAGGAAATATAATAATAACTAATTTATTATTGCCTCTAGGGCATATTTCCAACAACTATACCTAGCCCGGCATCCAAGATGACTTATTATGCACCGTTCCCCATACCTGCAGGAAGCCCGTTCGTCTCCAAATCTTTTTCTCTCCATGTGTGCAAACAATATGCCTGCCAAACTCTCCTTCTCCCTCCACCCCGTGTGAAAAAATCTACATGCATGACTCTCCTCCCCCCACGCTCGTCCAATCCGTTGTGACCAGCAATATTTCCACCCCTTCGCTCCCCCGTAATTTACTCCAACAAATATGCCCACGTAGCTATTACTTAACTGCAGGTGCATTGGGTCACTGACATATGGGCCCAACAGGGGTCTGGCCCACATGTCAGTGACGCAACTGGACCTGCAGTTAAGTCAGTGCAGCTCAGTCCATATCTTACGTAGGTGTGACATTGCTCGCTATAAATACTGCGCCTCCCACGACATCGCTATCTCCTCCCCCTCACGTTCACGGTCATCGCTATCTCCTCCCCCTCCATCTCACGTCGACCACCATGGCATCGCCCCTCCCAAGCCCTAGGAGCCCCTCACTGCACCGCGCGGACAGTCACGCGTCGCCGTTCCGTTCCTCGCCGCCACTAGTTGAGGAGGACGTGTCGGTGTTCCGCTCCACGCCGCTATGTGTCGCCGTTCCATTCTTCGCCGCCACTAGTCGAGGAGGACGCGTCGGCATTCCGCTCCTCGCCGTGACACGACGCGTCGCCATTCCGTTCCTCACCGCCACTAGTCGAGGAGGACGCATTGGTGTTCCGCTCCTCGCCGCGACGCGTCAGCGTTCCCAATCTCGCCAGCACGCGCGCCAGAGCCCGCATCGGCTCCCCGCTACGAGGAGAACACCGTGCCGCCCGCCGAGCCCCCCAACCTTGAGGAGCTTTAGAAAGAAATGGATGTCACCTTGTGGGAGGCTTTGCCTCCAGCAGAGCGCGCCAAAATAGAGGCCGGGAAGAAGGCCGAGGAAGAGAAGCGCACCGTGGAACAAGCTGCATGGGAGGCCTATCTCGCGTCCGAGAGAGTTAGGCGATTGGCTCTTTGGCAGAAGGCTCGTGCGAGGGCCGTGAGGGTGGCGGAGGACGCCCGTGCCGATGCCCTGAGTGCAGTCGGGCCCAAGTGCCTCATCTACGCTTGGCGGTACATGGACCGGGTGCACGCTTCCAGCGAGGAGGAGTACCTGTTGGCGCCGGATCACCACACCGGTGAGATCACGCTCGCCCGCCGGCAAGCTGCCAATCAGCACCTCGCGAGTTGCGAGGCTGAGGAAGAGGCATTGTGTCGGCGTGCTGGGAAACGGCCGCGCACCAGGGCACTCATGGCGCGCCGCAAGCGTTCCTGCGAGCACCGTGGCTTTTAGGAGGAGTATAATTTTTGTTTCGTACGGCGATCTCATTAGTTTTGGGAGGCAAATGATAAATCCCGAACATTCAGGAATTTTTAGCGTCCTTAATTAAGTATGTAAGAGGGAAAGTTTGGAAACCTTGTGTATTCGTACTTATTTTGCAAGTACGTGCATATAGCACAAACTTTACTATATACTATCGCACTACACGGCTCTCTCGATATATGCTTGCAGACTGTGCTACTCCCTCCGTCCAGGTCAATAAGTCATCTTTGGTTGTGCACCGTGACCAAGAAGGAGGGAAGACTTATACACCTAGACGGAGGGAGTACTACTATTACTTACGTACATGGAAATGCACGTTTTAACATTACGATGCGGTTTTTGTAAAAGTAGAAAAACAGCACTAGTCAAGCTTGTGAAATGACTCAATGCAAAACAAATGCAAAAATGCTCGTTTGATTGTTTACTTTTAGCTTCCTTCGCTATGGTTATTTCTCTGTCGTACTTTGTACGGAGTATCTCACTGGTTGGAAAGGCATGCAAATTCCCAAACCGCTTCCTAGACCCTGTATCGAATTTTTTGCCTAACAAGTTGTGCCGTGCAATTGGAATTCCAACTTGCGTACTACTACTAGTAGGAGTATCAGGGGCCAGTTGTTTTAGGATTCTAGATTAGTAATCCCATAACTACTACCTCCGTCCTGGTTTATTGGTCCCCATTGTAATTTGTGTCAAATTTTGATCATAAATTTAACTAATGAAATGTTAGTGCATGTCACATGCACTACTCCATCTGTCTAGGTGAGTAAGTCATCTTAGAGCAAGGTTAATAGTAAAGCCTGCTGCCGGCTCTATGATACGTCCATTTTGCATCATGCTTTTATATCGATATTTATTGCATTATGGGCTGTTATTTCACATTATGTCACAATACTTATGGCTATTCTCTCTTATTTTACAAGGTTTACATAAGGAGGGAGAATGCCGGCAGCTGGAATTCTAGGCTGGAAAAGGAGCAAGTATTAGAGACCTATTCTGCATAACTCCAAAAGTCCTGAAACTCCACGGAATACCTTATAATAAATAATGAAAAATCCTCGCCAAAGATGAAGACCAGGGGGCCCACACCCTGCTCACGAGGGTGGGGGCGCCCCCCCTAGGGCGCGCCCCCTACCTCGTGGGCCCCCTGGTGTCTCTCCGATGACCATCTTCTCCTATATGAAGTCTTTCATCGAGAAAAAATAAGAAGCAACCTTTCGGGACGAAACTCCGCCGCCACGAGGCGGAACCTTGGCGGATCCAATCTAGAGCTCCAGCAGAGCTGTTCTGCAGGGGAAACTTCCGTCCCGGAGGGGGAAATCATCGCCATTGTCAACACCAACGCTCCTCTCATCGGGAGAGGGAAATCTCCATCAACATCTTCATCAGCACCATCTCATCTCAAAACCCTAGTTCATCTCTTGTATCCAATTCTTGTCTCCAAGTCCGGGATTGGTGCTAGTAGGTTGCTAGTAGTGTTAATTACTCCTTGTAGTTGATGCTAGTTGGTTTAATTGGTGGAAGATCATATGTTCAGATCCTATATGCATATTAATACCCCTCTGATTATGAACATGTTTATGCTTTGTGAGTAGTTACGTTTGTTCCTGAGGACAAGGGAGAAGTCTTGCTATTAGTAGTCATGTGAATTTGGTATTCGTTCGATATTTTGATGAGATGCATGTTGTCTAGCCTCTAGTGGTGTTATGTGAACGTCGACTACATAACACTTCACCATTATTTGGGCCTAAAGGAAGGCATTGGGAAGTAATAAGTAGATGATGGGTTGCTAGAGTGACAGAAGCTTAAATCCTAGTTTATGCGTTGCTTCGTAAGGGGCTGATTTGGATCCATATGTTTCATGCTATGGTTAGGTTTACCTTAATACTTTTGTTGTAGTTGCGGATGCTTGCAATAGAGGTTAACCATAAGTGGGATGTTTGTTCAAGTAAGAACAACACCCAAGCACCGGTCCACCACATGTCAACTTATCAAAGTACCGAACGTGAATCATATGAACGTGATGAAAACTAGCTTGACGATATTCCCATGTGTCCTCGGGAGCGCTTTTCCTTATACAAGAGTTTGTCCAGGCTTGTCCTTTGCTACAAAAAGGATTGGGCCACCTTGCTGCACTTTATTTACTTTTGTTACTTGTTGCTCATTACAAACTATCTTATCACAAAACTATCTGTTACCACTTATTTCAGTACTTGCAGAGAATACCTTGCTGAAAATCGTTTATCATTTCCTTCTGCTCCTCGTTGGGTTTGACACTCTTACTTATCGAAAGGACTATGATAGATCCCCTATACTTGTGGGTCATCACTCTATAGTAGAGCCATGTCACCTATAGCCTGTATTTGAAAAAGTTCATACAGTAGAATGGTTATAGCGTTGGCTATACATTTAATGCATGCATGTTGTGCTAGGCAAAGGAAAGTGACAGGATTTGCCGGGGGGAGCTGAACGTCGGCCGTAGCGCTTGCATGGGCTGCATGCAGGCTCCTTTTCCTCGTTGCTTGTGCTATCGCCTGGCGAATCGCGAAGCGCCCGCTTGGTCCTTTCTTCTCACTTCTCTCTCCTCCAGCTATGATTTTGCTGATGTGGAAGATGCTATAGCCTGCTGACTAGTCTCTATTGTACTTGCTCTTAGGCTGTGCACCGTGACCAAGGAGGAGGAGAAAACGAGAAACATTAATGTTTATTTGCTAATTAATAGTATTGCATGCAATGAACTAACCACTGCATGTCGTGTTTGATATCTCAAGTCATTAAAAGCATGCACACTCTTTATCTCTTATTGGTTGATATGTCAAGAAACAAGAAACGAGGTAGAAGTTAATGCACCGCGCCTAAGTGTTTTGGGATTATTTGGTTTTCGTAAGATGACTTACACACCTAGACAGTGGGATTATAGTGGTGAGGAATAAACCAGTTAAATCTTTGGTCAAAATTTAGCACAAATTACAATGGTGAGGAATAAACCAGGACGGAGTAGTAGTTTAGAAGCCCAAACAAATGAGTGAGGGGACTTATTGTTACTCTCCATTGTGACTAGTCTTGTGGGAAAAGCTGGGGAAGCCACCAAAAGAACTGGTCCTAGGAGTAGTTGCTAGGGATCGAGTGTGCGAGATGAACCGGAGAAAGTAAATGCAGAGAGATGAAATGCAAAAAGATGGAGGGATGTGATGGTTTGTCCGTTTATTTTACCAGGCCACTTATTACTGGGAGTGGTTCGGTTTTGTGATATGACGGCTTTACTGCGCGCCACGAGTGGGGTGAGAGGTGAGACTCCCGTGTAGCGCCACCCTCTACACTTGTACTACATCGGTCGTGGTTTATTAGTCCCCCATTGAATTTGACTGAAGATTTAACTGACAAAATGTTAGTGCATGTCAACAGAAACTATATTGTTGGATTCGTATTTGAACATAGTTTTGAATGATATAATTTTAGGTGACATGCATCAGCATTTATCGTACTATATATAATGTTAGTTCAATTTTTGGTCTTACTAATCTATAGTAGTAAGGTGCCCGTGCGTTGCATCGAAGAGTGAAATGCATTGATCGGGGAGTTGTTTATTTTGACAAAGGATGTGGGGGTCATCTCATGTGTAACGGGTATCGATAGGTTTCTTCGGATATTATTTCATCTCTAGAGCTAAAAAACATCCGGGTGAAATAGATAAAAAGGTATCTTTTGCAAACAAAAGCGTTCAACTATTCAACCTGCATCCAAAACTTGTGAAGAAATAACACTTATTGTGCTTTGCAAGAAATGATATTTTCTATACTATCTATACTACTACTAATAATATATAGTATACGAGTCCTGGATTGCACCTAGAGCATCGATCCTAGCCACTCATCTCCTAAATCTCATGGCTGATATTGGAGGGATTCGCAGTGAACAGTGCCTGCAGCTGAATCTACTTGGTTCTGGAACCATTGCTGCACCGTGTCATACCTTCCTGAAAAGAAGACCTATGCCTCCTCTACTATGCTGCAATTATCAAGTTGTGATGAGTAAAAAAAGAGTTGGTTGTGAGCCGATGTGAGATGGTCTGGAGGAGAAACTGAAGTTGAAGCAAACAATTTGTGGGTTCCACCACTTACTTTTTTTATATTCTTCGAAAATTTCTGGATGACCGCAGGCAGTAGTTGCATTTTGTACTACCAATTAGTAAATTTCTAAACTCTATTTCATGTGCATCAACAATATATATTTTTTGCTCAGAATTCATTTTTCAAAGTATTTTTTGGTGGAATCACACCATACTGTTAAGACGTGCATTGCACATGCATACACACTAGTAAGAATTAGTTCGTGAGTATCTATTGTTATACATGTTGGCTACAGATGACATGGCACTTTCTTATAGACAACAGTTGGCTATACTATTAAGTAATATTAACCATGCCCTTATACACCTAGACGGAGGGATTAAATCAGGATGACTTGCAAGCGGGCAGAGGAGATGTAAGAAATGGTTCATCATAAGTCTTTCACCAGTACTGTAGTAAAAATTCATACATGGAAGATTCTAGAATAAACCATAAATGGATACACTTTTATTCATGCGCGATACTCCAATAGAGCAAGATCCTGCATGGAAGTCTCCACATGCTTAGACAGCGGATTACATTGAGCGAAGACTAATGATCAACATTTAACTTGATAATGCGTATGTCCAGGTGAACCTCCTTGGAGTCCCCGTGCACCACGTCGGTGGGTAAAGGATGCCATGGGTTTTCCAAGTCCACATTGGCGGGATAGTCCCAGCTCCCCAGAGTCCAAGTCCATTCGACGATCCTTTGTGTGCGACCATTTTAAGTGTTTCTTTCATCTTTGGGGACGTGGGGGTCCTGATTGGGAGCAAGAGTTTAAGCGTTGGCAATTAGAGTGTCAACAGGAATGGATCTTGGTTAGTCCCTCTAAGGCTAGAGCCAAGTTAGGGTTGTTAGCCATGCAAAACCCTCCGGCCAAGTCTTCTCTCAAATCCACTATGGGTGCCAAGAAAAAACTTAGGTTTGCCACGTTCATTAATTATGAGGCGTGCAAAGGTTATCGTTATCATGCCTCTTCACAAGATTGTTTAACTGTTCGGGAGGCTGGGTATTTGGTTAATTCTGATGAGGAGCCTTCCTCGCTGGAGATGCACACACCCTCGCCGTCGGTGGCCATCAAATTTGGATCTTTGCCACCCTCTCCGGAGTCTCCGCGTTCAGTTCCATCATCACCCGGATCTCCTGGGATTTTGAAAATTATTGTTGGGCTAAAGTTCTCGGGTTCAAAAGATTTTCCTATTGATCTAGATACCGCTAGCCCACCTAGTCCTGACACCCTGGGCCCAGATACTGTCAATGCCCCAATCGACGTATCTGATGATGATTCTATTGATACTGGAACTCAGGCTGCTCATATTCCCTCCCCATAGGATATTGTTTCCGATCTGCAGAGTTTTGATGAGATGATTGAAGACCTCGCTGCCAAAATTTGGGACTGCCAACATAGTTTGGGTATGGCCCACACTTCAGCGACCTGCACCAACTTGGTCCGGTGCCGCAAGTGTTTTAGGTCTGGTCACATTAAAAAGGATTGTGTCCGCCAACCGCCCGAGTCGTCCATCTGGGTGCCCAAAGTCCCATCGCCAGGTTTCGTTTCTCGTGCCCGAACAGAGCAGTTGGCCTCTCCACCTTCCAATCCACCGCCCCCCCCAAACCCCCAATCTACTTCTCCTCCATCACCATCGCCGCCTCCACTGCAACCTCCTGTGGTCTCTCCGCCTGATCTCTCAATGGCGGTCTATGCTCTTGACCCGTGGCGTTTTCTTCCAGCCGGCTACGACATCATCGACGGTGGCGGAGACAGATTTCCGCGCACCTACTTCACCTCCCAGCAGCCACCCCCGTGCATGCATGAGCAGTTCATGGTGGCCATTGTTGAGCCAGTGCCACCTGCTCATATGGTGGCCATCAGGCGGGAACAAGTACTTCACTTCATAACCCAGACCCTGCAAGTTCCGATACCTTCTGCTCAGCCATAGGTTCATGGAGTTGGCCTGTTTGAGATGGATGACCCAGTAGTCCGTGGATCCTTTACTTTGCACCCGCCGTTTCCTTTGGGCCTAGATGAGGAGGGAGAAGAGTTCTTTGTCAGATTTATTCCGCATGACCATGGTGAGGGGTTTCGTGCGCTGCATGGTTATCGTACGGGCTGGCTTATGTTCATTGGCATCCCCTTGGATTATCGGAACACACAGGGTCTTGCTGATGTGGTCGGGACTTTTGGCCAGTTTCATTATTGGAACCACACCGACCGTCGACGCGCCCGCTCCCTTGTCAGAGCTTCTTTTCCAGACAATGCTTTGGTTCCTCGCGACGTGATTTTCCAAGAGTTTGCTAATTGGGGTGGTACGATTGTGTCTTGGATGTCTGCATGCTATATATTATCTGCTGAGTTTGCTGAAGCCATGATTGGGGCGGATGAAGATCCGATGCCGTTGGATGGTAATCCACACCCTATGCCTGGAGAAAACCCCCCGCAACCTTTTTGGGCTATGCCACCTTACCCAACTTTAGGGTGGAATGCTGTCCTGCCAAATCATCAGCCACTTCAGCAAGGCTTCAATGGTTGGGAACCCAATGTTCAGCAGGATGAAGGATGGGGTGCTTTGGAAGAACAAGCTCAGAATCAGCCTGTGGATAATATTCAGGACGCCGCGTAGAATGAGGAGGTTGAACAGAATTCTATGGTCATGGACGCGCCATCTTTTGGTTCCTCTGACTCCATGGTGCAGATGGATCAACATGGTCTCAATTTGGAGGTTCAGCAACAATTGCACCAGCCTGTGGTCGATCCAATTCAGTTGGGCATTGTGCGTGTGGTCTACAGGCCGGTTCTGCCGCCGCACATGATCTGGGAACGAACTTTCCGCATGATGTTACCTGAGATTGTTTCTGCACAGATCCCCGGCTCTCCTTCTTTGTCGGTGCTCCCGCCTTTTGTCTTGCCCAAGCGCTTTTGGCCTTGGGCAATTAAGTTGGATTTTATCACCAAGATGGCATCTGCTGGATTCTTCTCGTCTGCCCTATGCGTTCCCAGGAAGAGTTCTTCAGTTATAATTGAGCAGCTTCAGCCGCAGTCACACACCATGTCTGAACCAGAGCCGTCTACTCAGGAGGTACAGCACGTTGATGAGCAGCCGCCCAGCCAGGATATTCCTTCGGGGGATTTTCAGTTCCAGGCTCAGACTCCTCCTATCCTTGGCAAACGCACATCCTGCAGATCCCGCAAGGCTGTCCAGTTGGTTGCTGCAGAGCCAGATTTCTCCACTAGACGGGTAACTCGGAGCTGCGACAAGGCGACAGGATTCAAGCCCACCTCTGCCATCCCGATGAAGTCTTCAAGCCTTCGTCGACCTCGGGCCAAGAAGCCATGCCTTCCAGTACCGGATTCGGACGATGATGGAGTTGTGCTTCCACCTCCGACGCCTATCTCTACTCTGCAGCTGCTGGGTGAGGCGCTGCAAATCCCTCCAGAAGATCTTACGGTGGCCAAGCTTATGGCGGGCCCAGAGTGTGATGATTCTACCAAGCCTTCCAATGATGATTGATCTTATTTATTTAGGATGGGGAGGGTTCAGAGACCTCGGTTCTTTTGGGTCATTTTTATCATGGACTTATGTGTTTTGGGTTTATCTGTGGTTTGGCTGAACTTTGTCAAGCTCTGCTACTCATTCTGTTATGCAGTTATGAGTTTACTAGGCTTTTATTCTTGTGTTCATGGATCATACGTCTTATCGTAATTGGCGAGTTCTGTGCTGGAATGTGCGCGGGCTGAACTCTGAGGACAGGCAAAGAGATGCTAGGGCTAAAATTGAGGAGAGCAAATGTTCTATCATCTGCCTGCAGGAAACTAAGGTTGAGCATTTTGATATGCGCTCGATACATGCTTTTTGCCCGCGTAGTTTTGGTCATTTTGCTTTCTCCCCTTCTGTGGGAGCGTTAGGTGGTCTCCTGGTTATTTGGAATTCCGCAGTTTTTAGTGGCACTCTGGTTGAGGTACAACACTTTGGCCTCGTTATTTATTTCAAGTCTGTGCACAGTCCTGAAACCTGGACTTTGGTGTCTGTCTATGGCCCGTGCCAAGGGCCTCAACGGGATGAGTTTGTTCAGTGGTTGTATAACCTTCCTATACCTGTGGATCAAAACTGGCTCCTACTTGGTGATTTAAATTTTATCCGTTCGTTGGATAATAGGAATAGGCCTGGGGGAGATGTTAATGACATTTTTTTGGTCAATGAGATCATCGGCCACCCTTGGTTTGCTTGAGTTACCACTGAAAGGCAGAGCCTACACCTGGTCTAACATGCAGGAGCAGCCTCTCCTAGAGCAATTGGACTGGTTTTTCACTACTGCTGACTGGATATCTGCCTATCCGAATACAGTAGTTTTTCCATTGGCTAAAACCTTCTCTGATCATGTGCCTTGTGTTGTGTCAATTGATACCACTATCCCAAAGTCGAAGATCCTCCGCTTTGAGAATTTTTTGGTGGAAATGCCAGGTTTCTTTGATTGTGTGAGGACCTCTTGGGAGGAGCCCGTTGCTATGGGTTTATCTGCACCTGCCACTTTGTCTGTTAAATTCAAGAGGTTGAGATTTGCACTCAAGAAGTGGAGCACTAATCTTTCCTCCTTAAAAAGGTTGGCCACTAAATGTTCTGGGGTGGTTCTATATTTTGACAACCTTGAGGAACTCAGACCCCTAACCAAACCTGAGTTTAACTTCAGAAAAATCGTCAAGCTTCAGTATGAACGCATTCTGAAACTGCACCATATATACTGGAAGCAGAGGTGCACTATTAGATATATCATGGTGGGGGATGAAAATTCCAAGTTCTTTCATGCTATGGCCTCAGAGAGGCTTAGACGTAACCCAATCTCCTCGCTGCAGAGAGAGGATGGTTCTTCTGTCAGTGATCATGACCAAATGGCAGGAATTTTATGGAACTCCTTTAAGTCTAGAATGGGCCAAGCGCAGGGTATCTCCATGGGTTTTGATCTCTCCTCTTTGATTGCCCCTGTCTTGGGGATTGATGATTTGGATGCTCCCTTTTTTGATGAGGTGATTTCTGCGGTGCTTAAAGATCTGCCCGTTAATCGGGCACCTGGGCCTGACGGTTTTAATGGTATGTTTGTCACAAAATGTTGGACTATTATTGAGAAAGATTTCATACAGTTAGTTAAGGACTTTTATGAGGGGAGGATTAGCTTGCAAAACATCAATTCCTCCTTCATCACCCTCATTCCCAAAATGTTGGCGCCAATGGGTCCTAATGATTTCCGGCCTATTTCCTTAACTAACACCTGCCTCAAATTCCTTACTAAATTGCTGGCTCATCGATTACAGAAGGTAATCCTCAAGTGCATACACAAGAACCAATATGGATTTCTAAAGCATCGGTCTATTCAGGATTGCTTGGCATGGGTGTTCCAGTACATATATCAGTGCAAGCAATCAAAGAAGCCAATCATTCTCTTAAAGTTGGATTTTGCTAAGGCCTTTGATACTGTTGAGCATGAGGCTATTCTATCCCTTCTTATTGCAAAAGGTTTTCCCCCTAAATGGATTGGTTGGGTCAAGGAAATTTTGTCCTCTGGTGACTCTCAGGTACTACTAAATGGCATCCCCGGCAATCACTTTAAGTGTAAGCGCGGGGTTAGGCAAGGAGACCCTTTTTCTCCATTGCTTTTTGTTTTTGCAGCAGACTTGTTACAGTCTGTTGTCAACAAGATGCTGCTCGATGGTATTCTCTCTCTGCTGATTGAATGCAATGACAAGGATTTTCCAATAATCCAGTACGCTGATGATGAAATCTTGTTGCCTCCTGCCGATGAAGCCCAGTTAGTAGCCCTCAGGGACATGTTACATGTTTTTGCTGAATCTACTGGTCTCAGAGTTAACTTTGCTAAATCCATGATGGTACCTATTAATGTCCCTGAAGCTGATGCCCTTCGGCTCTCTCAGGTCTTTCAGTGTACTCTAGGATCTTTGCCCTTCACCTATCTTGGTCTCCCTTTGGGAACGACCAAGCCCACGATCCTTGATCTGATGCCTTTGGTGGATTCACTTGAGAGGCGCTTGACTGCAAGTTCAGCTATGTTAAACCAAGGTTGCAGGCTCCAGTTGCTGAGATCGGTTCTTTCTTCCATGCCTATATATTTCCTCTGCTCCCTATCAATTCCACCTGGCATCATCAAGAAATTAGAACGGATCATGCGCCAATGTCTTTGGAGAGGGAACTCTGATACACCGAGGCAATCCCTTGCTGCGTGGGATATGATTTGCAGACCTAAGGAAAAAGGGGGTTTGGGGGTCATCAATTTACAGCTTCAGAACCAAGGGCTCCTCATTAAACACCTACATAAATTCTACAATAAAGCGGATATACCCTGGGTATCCTTGTTGTGGGATTCATACTATGATGGAGTTGTCCCTCATGCCACTGTACTATGTGGCTCTTTTTGGTGGAAGGATATTTTTAAGTTAGCTGATAATTACAAAGCTGTTGCCTCTATTTCAGTTAACAAAGGGGACTCGGTTCTGTTCTGGTCTGATGCTTGGAATTTGGGTGGTTCTTCGATGCCTTTGAGACAAAGATTGCCCCGGTTGTTCTCTTTTGCTTTGGATGATAAGATTTCAGTGGCAGATTTCCTTGACAGTCAAGATAGGGCCTCCTTTTTTCAGCTGCCTATTTCCCAACAGGCTGCTCTAGAACTGGATTCACTTACCTCCTAGGTGAAAAATTTGGCTAGGGACCCGTTGGCTAATGATGTTTGGTCTTGGGTGGGACCCACAGGAGCTTACACGTCAAAGAGCTACTATACCATCATGCATTCTCATATGGTCACCATTCAGCCTTGCAAATGGTTATGGAGCAGTCGATGCACGCTGAAAATCAAGGTTTTTGTTTGGCTCCTATTCTTTGACAGACTCAACACCAAGGACCTACTAGTGAGGAGGCATTGGCGGGCTGGGGATGCAGATAATCTTTGTGTGTTGTGCCACCAGCATATATATGAGGATCGTCAACAACTGTTCTTCTCCTGCAACTTCAGTACAAGAATCTGGACCTATTTGCAGATTGACTGGTCTGGTGGCTCTAATGTGCATCAATGCATTTCTTTGGCCAGGCAAAGATTTGCTCAAAGCTTCTTTTTTGAGGTGGTATTCACAGCAGCTTGGAACATTTGGATTCTTCGGAATGGAAGGACTCTCAGAGGGGAACGACCTACGTTTAGTGCATGGAGTTGTAAATTTGTACAAGATTTAACTTTGCTTTCCCATAGAGTTAAGGCTCATGTCAGACCCCTCCTTCTAACCTGGTTGGATGGGTTACCTTGAGTCTTACTTTGTATAGGTAGGTATAGGTAAGTTTGCCTCCCCTGGCCTTCTTTTTTGTTTCTTCCTGTATATAGTTAACATGTATTGAACTATTGTTTTTCTTTGGAATAAAAGACTGTGGGGCTGTGCCTTGCAGTAGTTAGTCAAAAAAACAAAGATGAAACTAATCATGTGGACTAGCATAGTAGTAGGATACAGAGTTGAAACATGAATTCTACCACGATTTCGAACAGGCAGGACAGAAACACATACGATGCAACGGGAGCAGCACCGTTGGCGTTGAGGTTGTCGCCCATGTCAAAACACCACGTAGACACGGGCCCTGTTTGGATACTCTAACTCAGTTAGAGGTTAGAGTTAGATTCTAACCTTGAACTAGCTCTGAACTAACTCTAACCAAAAAGATGTTTGGATGGCAGGGTTAGATGGAGCGCAGATACGGCGAGGTGCCTTCATGGGCGGTGCGAGAGGGAGGGAGGAAGAGGACGGGATGCCTTCATGGTCTTGGAGCATGGTTCATAGTCATTGCACGCTCGGGCATTGAAGTTTTTAACTATTTTAGATTAGAATATACTGCTCCTCCGGTGCTAGTAGTAGAGCAGAGTCCTACTCTACTACTCTACTCAAGCAAGTTAGGGCATAGCACTGTAGGGAGTACCAATACTGTGATCACTCAAGCAAGTTGTCTGGCATCGACATGACCCTACGCTGCTGGTATGTGTCTCGTAAGTCAAGCGGCATGATGTAGTCATCATCACCTGTCCACTTCCCGCAGCATATATTCGCTTCTCCATCTTTGTCCGCACATAATCTCATCCAATCTTCCATCCCCGCTAAGGCGCCTGCCCCCCTCGTCCGAAACCCAAGCACTAACAATGGCAGAACCGAGCAGCGTACGCCGAAAGAGTGGCTGGAATTTGCTCCCCACAGAGGTAATCAAGCTCATTGTTTCACGTGTGGACAATCTTAATACCATGCAAGGATCATGATGGTAGCGCGGTTTCGTTCATCAGGCAAAACTGTGTGTACACAGCGTACCATGCGTCTCTGCATGCACCATACCCTGATATGTGCCGCCATGCTCTGCAGCCCAAAGTAGGAGAGAGGGTCGCAAGTATCAGACTTCGACCTACTAGCTGGAGTTTCCCCCGTCAGGCACCCATCTGGTTCAAGCCGTCAGCCAATCTCCACAGCTTAATAAATAGTAACGTCTAACTGAGCTAGTTAGTTAGATGCGTACACTTGGTGTAGTAGGATCTTTATTTAGTTTGATGCATACACTTGTTCTTTTTTGGTAGCCCTTTTGTAATGATGGCTGATGTTTGGTTTGGAAGAGAGAGCTGCGTCTTCACTCTTCTGGCCTGCTTACTGCTTCTGTTGCACCCCCAGCCCTGGTTGCTGCTGCTGCTATTTTCAATGTACAATCAGTAGTATGTTTCATCTATTAGTTGAACAAATGTGTTGTTAGAACGGAAAACACAATGTTTTGGAAGTCGTTGCACGGTTCGATCCTTTAGTGCTCCGTATCATACGTAGCGCATACTATTTTTCGTACGGAACACATTTTCCACTTGTTGATAACATGAAGCCCACTGATGAAGGCCCAATAGAGAAGCCCATAATTAACTGGAAGGGAGGCTCTCACATGAATCCGGCCCAGGTACATGCTCATGGTCCCCTAAACATAAATAAATAAATAAAGCTAAATGCTCATGCACCAGTTCTTTGGGAAAATAGGTAGCCCAGTATTTCTTTTTGAAGAATACCCAAGCTAGGCCTATTTGTTTTCTCCGAATTATTGGGCTGCAAATCTTTCAAGACAAGGAAGGATGCATTCCGGCCTAGCTTAAGAGTATGGTCAATGTCTGTTAAAAGTAATATCAAAAGGGGTTGAAAATTCCAAAAAATTTATAGCAAATGGGATATAAGTTTCTTTTTTTATTTTTGTTCTTCACAGATATCTTATACGTATTTCATTGGATTTAACATGACATAGTACTAATTTATTTTTAAATTTGTTTTAGTATGGCTATTAATTTTTGGATTAAGAATATTTCGTTCCCCAGCAAAAATTTGCAAATTTTCAAAATTTCCCACATATTTAGTTAATTTTTCGACCCTGGTACTGACCAGAAAATGGCCAACAATTCTAAAAATGGAAAATGGGCTGCAATAAATTCCATATGAATTAGAAAATGAGTAAAAATTATAAAAATAATAGCAAATGGTCTTTACATGCCACAGATTTCGAGGCTGACTTGTTTACGCAAGGCTTTATCAGTGAACACACGATTCTAGCAGCAGTGACTGTTGGATGTCCATCCAACGGCCGACGTGCTTCTTCAATCTCTGATCTTCCTGCTCTAGCCGCCTAAACTAGCGCCGGCGGGATTGCCTGCTCCCTCCTCTTGTGGTCCACTGTGATGCCGCGCAGGCTTCCCCGGCCCACCCTACTCCCTCTGCTGGCCTGGCCGCACGCAATCAACTGCCTCCTTATTACGCGAAAAAAATTCCTCCCACTGACATCTGGGGTGCACCGGTTGGCAGGCTGACCTGTGGGCCTACTAAGTTGACGCGTACGCAGGGCTTGTCAACTTAGTCGATAAACAATTCTAGCAGCAGTAACCGTTGGATTTGAATCGAACGGTCCTGCTGCTTCTTCAATCGCTGCTCTTCTTGCACCAGCCACCCAAACCAGCGCCGGGGAGACCGCCTGCTCCTGCCTCCAGTGGCCGGCTGTGCTGCCGTTGAGGCCTCTTCGCCCCCTACTACTCCCACCGCTAGCCAGGCCCTGCGGCGACGGCAGCCTCACACCGAAGCCGAACCAGTGAACCCTCGTACTCCTCTCCGCGTGGGCATCCACTTCCGTGTCTTCCTTGGCTTCGCATCATCCCCTTCCTAGGCCTCGCCGTCGTCCACCGCCTTGGTGATCTCGGCACGGCGTGGTCAATGTGGTCAACGATATTCCATCGGAAGAGTACTATACATGGAGAGGCTGACAGCTGGGTCCACGGCCACAGCCCAGTATTTTTATGATTTTCCAAGTAAGTCGCTTTGTCAGGCTTGTTGGGTTGCAAATCTTTCAAGATGAGGAGAGCTTTCATTCGGCTGGCCGCTATACATTTTTAAAACACATCAAACCGGCAATTAGTTTCAAATATCTTTTTTTTCATTTCAAGATTTTAAATTACATTAATTTTTATGCGTGGAGAATTTGTTGGATTTTATATTGATATACATTTATTTTTAAAATCAGTTTGAATGTGAGTCGAAATTTCGGGATTAAAAACAGTTCGGACCGCACCGAAATATGCAAAATTTCATATAATTGTTTAACCGTGGCCACAATATGGGCTGTAATGCTAACAAAGAGAATATGGGCTCCAAAAAAACATTAATAATTAGCAAATGGGCTGTAAATTATTAGAAATAATGGCAGATGGGTTGTATGCTGTTTTCCATAGATTTGAGGCTTTCCTAAAAAAAGGTTGACGCACATGCAGTGACTGTTGGATGGCCATCCAACGGCCGTCATGCTTATTCAATCTCTGCTCTTCCTGCTCCAGCCGCTCAAACAAGCGCCGGCGGGACTGCCTGCTCCCTCCTCCCCGCGGCCGGCTCTGCTGCCGCGCAGGCCTCACCGCCCCACCGTACTCCCATCGCTGGCCTAGCCATCCCTCTACTCACCCACACCTGCTGTTATTCTTCGGCGACGGCAGATGAACCAGTAAACCCTCATACAGTCGTACTCCCCTCCGCATGGGAAACAACTGCCGAGTCTTCCCTGCCTCCGTGTCGTTCCCTTCCTAGGCCTCGCCGTCGTCCACCTCCCTAGTGCTCTCGGCGCGGCCTGGTCAACGTGGTCAATGACCGACATGCATCTGAAGTGGACTATACGTGGAGAGGCCGACAGCTGGGTCCACTGCCGCACGCAAGGAAATGCCTCCTTATTATGTGCAAAATAATGATTCCTCCACCTGACATCAGGGACCCACCGAAAGGGTCTCTGTATTTCATGAAAAAAAAACATTACCGCCACTGACAGCTCGGACCCACCAACTATATCTTCGCACGCAAGGAAGTGCCTCCTTATTACGCATAAAAAAATGAATACTCCCCATGTTAGCTGGGACCCAGTATAGTGGCAGGCTGACTTGTGGGCCTACTAAGTTGACGGGGACGGAGGGCTTTGTCAACTTACTCAATATGCATGATTCTAGCTCCAATGACCGTACGATGTCCATCCAACGGCCGTAGTGCTTCTTCAACCTCTGGTCTTCTTGCTCCAGCCGCCCGAACCAGCGCCGGTCGTGCCTCGTGCTCCTGCCTCCCGTGGCCGGCTGCGATGCGGCGGAGGCCTCACCGTCCCCTACTACTCCCACCGCTGGTCAGGCCATCCCTCTACTCACCCACACCCCCTGTTATTCTGAGGCGACGACAGCCTCACACCGCAGTGAACCAGTGAACCCTCATACTCCTCTACGCGTGGGCATCCACTGTCGCGTCTTCCCCGGCTCCGCGTCGTCCCCTTCCTAGGCCTCGCCGTTTTCCACCGCCCTGGTGCTCTCAGCGCGGTGTGGTCAACGTGGTCAAGGAATGGCTTTCATCGGACTTGGACTGTACATGGAGAGGCTGACAGCTGGGTTCACGGCCGCAGCAAGGAAGTGCCTCCTTATTACATGCAAAATAATTATTCCTCCACCTGATAGCAGGGACCCACCGGACGGGCCACCGTATTTCGTGAAAAAACGTTTGCCCCTGACTACTGGGACCCACCAGCTACATCTTCGCACGCAAGGAAGTGCGTCCGGGCAAAAAAATGATTCGCCCCCCTGACTGCTGGGACCCACCAGCTACATCTTCGCTGGCAAGGAAGTGCCTGACAGTCGGGACCCACCTGGTCAAAGCGTACGTAGCGTTGTCATTCTGGTCGCGAACATGTACGTACATATATACGGATGGATGTAGAGGCGCGCACGTGTCATAGTAGAGGCGCGTACGTGCCGTAGTAGAGGCGTACACGTAGCATGTACACGTACGTACAGCGGCCAGGGTGCAAGAAAGAAAATACGGCCACGTATGTGTACATACGGGCGGGGTCTCGAACGCCTACTCGCGCATACGTACGGCCAGGGCTCGTGTACATGGCTTGGTCAGAACGGAGAAATAGCGTCGTCGTCGTGTTCATGGGGAGGCAACGGAATGCGTCGTGTTCATGGGGAGGCAACGGAATGCGTCGTGTTCATCGGGAGGCACGCGTGGGAGCCAACCGGCTGGGTCGGAATGGAACGCGAGGTCGTGTTCATCGGGAGGGCTTGGACGGAACAGGCGATGGAAACGAGGCCTGAACGGGGTCCTGTTGATCGGGAGGGGTCTGGCGTACTGCAAAACGGAGGAAACGGACCTCCTACGATCGAAACGGGGGTCCTGTTGATCGGGAGGGGTGTGGCGTACTGCAGAAGGGACGGAACGGACCTCCTACGGTCGGAACGGGGGTCCTGTTCACCGGGAGGGGTGTGGCGTACCGCAAAACAGACGAAATGGACTTGTGTTGGAGCGCTACGGTCAAAACGGGGGTCCTGTTCATCGGGAGGGTGTGGTGTACCGCAAAACGGGACTCCATGGGATACTGTTCATCTCCACCATCGACCTCCTCCAGCCTCCACGGGCTACCCTCGACCTCCTCCAGCCTCCACGAGCTCCTGTTCATCCAGCCTCCACCGCACGCTACTTCACCTGCTACTGTTCAACCACCCCTCCACGGGCACCCCTCCACCGTCTACTGTTCATCCAGCCCTCCACACCACGGGGTCCTGTTCAACCACCCCTCCACGGGCACCCCTCCACCGTCTATTGTTCATCCAGCCCTCCACCACACCACGGGGTCCTGTTCATCCAGAGGCAACGCCACCACTCACTGTTCATCCAACCCCCCCGCAACGCTCACTGTTCATCCGAGAGGCAGCATCGATCGGCTTCAGTTAGCAGCAGTCGCGAAGGAATCGCTCGATCGGGTTCAGTTAACAGTCATCGATCGATCGCTTGGGTTTAGTAACACGTAGCCTGCAGTGCAATCGTTTGGATTCATTTAGAGCCCAACGCCTCACTCGGGTTCAGTTAGAGCCAATGCCTCGCACACATGCATGTACGTGTATGAGAGAAACGCGCATCGCTCGGCCCCCGACCTCCCACCGTAACCGGGAACTCCCCGAAATTTTCCTCGCCCTCACTTCTACCACGGTTTTTTCCGTCATGGACGGCCCAAAGAATGTCATGCAGCTGCGTCTCCGGCCCGCCCAGGACGAAAAGCCCATTTTCTGTCATGATTTTTTGTCATAGAAGTAGGAGCCCACCACATCTATGATGATACCAGGTTTTGTCACAATTATCGTCATAGAAGTGTCATATGTATTACAGAAAAAAATCGTTCGGCCCAAAATGTCACGGATGTGTCTTTTTTTGTAGTGTTATCTTCTCCGTTGTCTCCCGAGAATGAAGTTCTAAATTTTAAGCAAAGGAAGGGAGAAAATTTAAAAGACGCTTGGTATAGAATTTGCAATGCTCAAAATAAATCTACCAGGAAGCAATCTACTTCCGTTCTTCTTTGCAATTTTTATGTAGGCATCACTCCTTGGCACAGATATATCCTTGATACCATTACCGGAGGGAACTTCTTGGGTAGCCATACTTTTGATTCTTACAATGCTATGATAGATTTGTTTGGCTCACCACCTCTTTTGGTTAATGGAACTATGTTAACTTTGGAGCATGTAATGCAAAGACTTGAAATTATTGAAAATAAGGTTGCTACTGTAGAGTTAATTGAAAATTTGGATAAAAAGATCCACAACCAAATTACCCAATATGGATCTAAAGTAGGAGTAAGTTTTAAAAATATTAAAGAGAAAGAACCTATAGTTAATGAAAGAATAAATCATGATTCCACTAGAATCGATAAACTTGAGGGTATCATTACCAACTTGGGAACCGCTTTTTCTTCCGTAAAGAATACTCCAAGTCCTCCAACTAAAATTGCCAAGCTTATGTATGTTCCTAAAAATAAGGGTGAATCCTCTAGTAAGGAAATTGCGGATCTCAAATCTATAAGTATTCATCCCAATCTTTTTGCTATCATTAAGGAACCATTTGTTACAAATGATTTTTTCGATCTTGTGCCTAAAAGTTTGATAATTAATAAAAAGAAAGAAACTTCTAAGGATAATAGATGTCTCATTGAAGAATTGCCTACCAAAGATAGCAATACCTAGATCTATCCTTGCTGTTTATGCCTCGCTAGCGGCGTTAAACGATAGCGCTTGTTGGGAGGCAACCCAATTTTATTTTTATTCCTTGCTTTTTGCTCCTGTTTAGTAATAAATAATTTATCTAGCCTCTGTTTTGGTTGTGTTTTTTGTGTTTAATTAGTTTTTGTGCCAAGTAGAACCGTTGGGAAGACTTGGGGAAAGTCTTGATATCTTGCTGTAAAAAACAGAAACTTTAGCGCTCACGAGAACTGCTGCCATTTTTATTTGGAAAGTGCTATTTAGTTAATTCTTTTTGCAGATGATTAATAGATAAATTACTCACGTCCAGCCATTTATTTTAGAATTTTGGGGGTTCCAGATCTTGCGCTAGCTACAGATTACTACAGACTGTTCTGTTTTTGACAGATTTTGTTTTTCGTGTGTTGATTGCTTATTTTGATGAATCTATGGCTAGTAAAATAGTTTATAAACCATAGAGAAGTAGGAATACAGTAGTTTTAACACCAATATAAATAAATAATGAGTTCATTATAGTACCTTGAAGTGGTCTTTTGTTTTCTTTCGCTAATGGAGCTCACGAGATTTTCTACTTTGAGTTTTGTGTTGTGAAGTTTTCTAGTTTTGGGTAAAGATTTGATGGATTATGGAACAAGGAGTTACAAGAGCCTAAGATTGGGGATGCCCATCGCACCCCCAAGATAATCTAAGGACAACTAAAATCCAAAGCTTGGGGATGCCCCGGAAGGCATCCCCTCTTTCGTCTACTTCTATCGGTAACTTTACTTGGAGCTATATTTTTATTCACCCACATGATATGTGTTTTGCTTGGAGCGTCTTGTATGATTTGAGTCTTTGATTTTTAGTTTACCACAATAATCCTTGATGTAGACACCTTTTGAGAGAGCCTTACATGATTTGGAATTTGTTAGAATACTCTATGTGCTTCGCTTATATCTTTTGAGTTATATAGTTTTGCTCTAGTACTTCACTTATATCTTTTAGAGCACGGTGGTGGATTTGTTTTATAGAAACTATTGATATATCATGCTTCACTTAGATTATTTTGAGAGTCTTAAATAGCATGGTAATTTGCTTAAATAATCCTAATATGCTAGGTATTCAAGATTAGTAAAAAAATCCTATGAGTGTTTTGAATACTAAGAGAAGTTTGATGCTTGATGGTTGTTTTGAGATATGGAGGTAATAATATCAAAGTCGTGCTAGTTGAGTAGTTGTGAATTTGAGAAGTGCTTGTGTTGAAGTTTGCAAGTCCCGTAGCATGCACGTATGGTAAACGTTATGTAACAAATTTGAAACATGAGGTGTTCTTTGATTGTCCTCCTTATGAGTGGCGGTCGGGGACGAGCTATGGTCTTTTCCTACCAATCTATCCCCCTAGGAGCATGCGCGTAGTGCTTGGTTTTTGATGACTTGTAGATTTTTGCAATAAGTATGTGAGTTCCTTATGACTAATGTTGATTCCATGGATTATACGCACTCTCACCCTTCCATCATTGCTAGCCTCTTCGGTACCGTGCATTGCCCTTTATCACATGGAGAGTTGGTGCAAACTTCGCCGGTGCATCCAAAACCCGTGATATGATACGCTCTTTCACACATAAAACTCCTTATATCTTCCTCAAAACAGCCACCATACCTACCTATTATGGCATTTCCATAGCCATTCTGAGATATATTGCCATGCAACTTTACACCATTCCGTTTATCATGACACATTCATCATTGTCATATTGCTTAGCATGATCATGTAGTTGACATAGTATTTGTGGCAAAGCCACCGTTCATAATTCTTTCATACATGTCACTCTTGATCAATTGCATATCCTGGTGCACCGCCGGAGGCATTCATATAGAGTCATCTTTTGTTCTAGCATCGAGTTGTAATCATTGAGTTGTAAATAAATAGAAGTGTGATGATCATCATTTTCTAGAGCATTGTCCCAAGTGAGGAATATAAAAAAAGAGAAAGGCCATAAAAAAAGAGAAGGCCCAAAAAAATTGAGAGAAAAGAGAGAAGGGACAATGCTACTATCCTTTGCCACACTTGTGCTTCAAAGTAGCACCATAATCTTCATGATAGAGAGTCTTTTGTTTTGTCACTTCCATATACTAGTGGGAATTGTCATTATAGAACTTGGCTTGTATATTCCAACAATGGGCCTCCTCAAGGGCCCTAGGTCTTCGTGAGCAAGAAAGTTGGATGCACACCCACTTAGTTTCTTTTTTTGAGCTTTCATACATTTATAGCTCTAGTGCATCCATTGCATGGCAATCCCTACTCCTTGCATTAACATCAATCGATGGGCATCTCCATAGCCCATTGATTAGCCTCGTTGATGTGAGACCTTCTCCCTTTTTGTCTTCTCCACATAACCCCCATCATTATATTCTATTCCACCCATAGTGTTTTGTCCATGGCTCACGCTCATATATTGCGTGAAAGTTTATAGGTTTGAGACTACTAAAGTATGAAACAGTTGCTTGGCTTGTCATCGGGGTTGTGCATGATGAGAGCATTCTTATGTGATGAAAATGGAGCATGACTAAACTATATGATTTTGTAGGGATGAACTTTCTTTGGCCATGTTATTTTGAGAAGACATAATTGCTTAGTTAGTATGCTTGAAGTATTATTATTATTATGTCAATATGAACTTTTATCTTGAATCTTTCAGATCTGAATATTCATGCCACAATTAAGAAGAATTACATTAAAATTATGCCAAGTAGCACTCCGCATCAAAAATTCTGTTTTTATCATTTACCTACTCGAGGACGAGCAGGAATTAAGCTTAGGGATGCTTGATACGTCTCCAATGTATCTATAATTTTTTATTGCTCCATGCTATATTATCCACTGTTTTGGACATAATTGGGCTTTATTTTCCACTTTTATATTATTTTTGGGACTAACCTATTAACCGGATGCCCAGCCCAGAATTGCTATTTTTTTTTGCCTATTTTAGGGTTTCGAAGAAAAGGAATATTAAACGGAGTCCAAACGGAATGAAACCTTCGGGAACGTGATTTTCTCGCCGAACATGATCCAGGAGACTTGGACCCTACGTTAAAAAAACAAAGGAGGAGGCCACGAGGTAGGGGGGCGCGCCTACCCCCCCCCTTCCCAGGCACGCCCTCCACCCTCGTGGGCCCCCTGTTGCTCCACCGACGTACTCCTTCCTCCTACATATACCTACGTACCCCCAAACAATCAGATACAGAGCCAAAATCCTAATTCCACCACCGCAACTTTCTGTATCCACGAGATCCCATATTGGGGCCTGTTCCAGAGCTCCGCCAGAGGGGGTATCCATCACAGAGGGCTTCTAGATCAACACCATAGCCTCTCCGATGAAGTGTGAGTAGTTTACCTCAGACCTTCGGGTCCATAGTTATTAGCTAGATGGCTTCTTCTCTCTTTTTGGATCTCAATACAATGTTCTCCCCCTCTCTTGTGGAGATCTATTCGATGTAATCTTCTTTTTTGTGGTGTGTATGTTGAGACCGATGAATTGTGGGTTTATGATCAAGATTATCTATGAATAATATTTGAATCTTCTCTGAATTCTTTTATGTATGCTTGGTTATCTTTGCAAGTCTCTTCGAATTATCAGTTTGGTTTGGCCTACTAGATTGATCTTTCTTGCAATGGGAGAAGTGCTTAGCTTTGGGTTCAATCTTGCGGTGTCCTTTCCCAGTGATAGTAGGGGCAGCAAGGCACGTATTGTATTGTTGCCATCGAGGATAACAAGATGGGGTTTTTTATCATTTTGCATGAATTTATCCCTCTACATCATGTCATCTTGCTTAAGGCGTTACTCTGTTTTCATGAACGTAATACTCTAGATGCATGCTAGATAGCGGTCGATGAGTGGAGTAATAGTAGTAGATGCAGGCAGGAGTCGGTCTACTTGTCTCGGACGTGATGCCTATATAAATGATCATACCTAGATATTCTCATAACTATGCTCAATTTTGTCAATTGCTCAACAGTATTTCGTTCACCCACCGTAAAATACTTATGCTCTTGAGAGAATCCACTAGTGAAACCTATGGCCCCCGGGTCTATCTTCATCATATTAATCTTCCAATACTTAGTTATTTCCTTTGCTTTTACTTTGCCTTTATTTTACTTTGCATCTTTACCACAAAAATACCGAAAATATTATCTTATCATATCTATCAGATCTCACTCTCGTAAGTGACCGTGAAGGGATTGACAACCCCTTATCGCGTTGGTTGCGAGGAGTTATTTGCTTTGTGCAGGTACTAGGGGACGCGCGTGCAACCTCCTACTGGATTGATACCTTGGTTCTCAAAAACTGAGGGAAATACTTACGCTACTTTGCTGCATCATGCTTTCCTATTCAGGCAAATCCAACACAGTGCTCAAGAGGTAGCATGGTCATCTTCTTGACAAGCTTGAGTTGATCAAAAACCGATTTCTTATGCTTCTTCTATTGCGTTTTCGGTGTTGGAGGTTTTACCGGTCTTATTGGAGGAAGGGTTCTCTCCATTTTCTCATGGGCCTTTTATAATTTCCTTCTTATTGCTTTTTCTATCAATATTGTGTTACCCCTTGTTGCTAGCTTTCCAACAAACTTGATTTCGTCGAATTCAGAGCTCGTATGCGAAAGTTGTGACTGTTTTGATATTGCCTGTTTTACATAGAGAGGTTGTACCGCCCCATAGAGAGGTTGTACCGGTTGACCGGTACAACCAGTGTTTGGAGCGGTTGTACCGCTCCAGAATTGGTCCGAAGGTTGTACCAGCCATGTATCGCTCTACCACCGGACTCGTCTCTGTTGTGGTGCGATTGTTGGGCCGTTTGTACCGCTTATTGCCTGCTACCGGTTGTACCGGTGCTCATAGCGGTTGTTCCTCTCCTATGTTTTTCTGTACATAATGGGCAGATTCGTGGGGACGTATTTAAGGGGGGGTCTTCTTCCCCAATGGTTCCCCATCTCTTGAGCTCGTTTTTACCCCCATTGTTGACCTTCTTTGAGCTTGCTAACTCTCAATCCCTCCATGCATTCTTGCTAGTTTTTTAGGGAAAAGAGAGAGGAGATCTAGATCCACATTTCCACCAATCACTTTCTCCTCTTTGTGAGGGGAACCCCTTGGATCTAGATCTTGGAGTTCTCCTTCTTCCTCTCATTTTCCTCCCTAGCATTTGTTGCTTCGGTGGGATTTGAGAGAGAAGGACTTGGGCACTCCGTGTGCCCTTGCCATTGCATTTGGTGCATCGGTTTGAGTTCTCCACATGATACGTGGGAGTTAGAAGTTGAGAAGCTTATTACTCTTGGGTGCTTGGTACCCTTGAGCTTGTTCCTCTTGGGTGCTTGGGCGCCCTAGACGGTTGGTGGTGTTCGGAGCTCAATCATTGTGGTGTAAAGCTCCGGGCAAGCGTCGGGGTCTCCAATTAGGTTGTGGAGATCGCCCTGAGCAATTTGACGGGTACTGGTGACCGCCTCCAAGGGTTGCAAAAGTGTACGGGTTCGGTGACCGCCCCCAAGGGTTGCCATTTGTACGGGTTCGGTGACCGCCCTCAAGGGTCCCTTAGTGGAATCACGACATCTTGCATTGTGCGAGGGCGTGAGGAGATTACGGTGGCCCTAATGGCTTCTTGGGGAGCATTGTGCCTCCACACCGCTCCAAACAAAGATTAGCATCCGCAAGGCTGTGAACTTTGGGATACATCATCGTCTCCATGTTCCTCGGTTATCTCTTACCTGAGCCCTTTACTTATGCACTTTACTTTGTGATAGCCATATTGTTCTTGGTCATATATCTTGCTATCTCATGGTTGCTTATCTTGCTTAGCATAAGTTGTTGGTGCACATAGGTGAGCCTAGTTGTTTTAGGTTTTGTGCTTGACAAATTAACCGCTAGGTTTATTCCGTAGTTGTTCAAGCCTAAACCATAATTATTTTAAAGCGCCTATTCACCCCCCTCTAGGCGACATCCATGATCTTTCAATTGGTATCAGAGGCTCGTCTCTCGTCTTTAGGCTTAACCGCCTAGAGAGTAAAGATGTCGACTAGGGGATTAGGATTCTCTGACACTCTTAGTTTCGATGGCTCAAATTTTGATGTTTGGGTTATTCGCATGCTTAATCTCTTTAGGGTCATGGACCCAAATTTAGAGCGAATCGTAGATATGGGTTTTTCTCCTCCAAAGGATCCCCAAAGATTATCTTTAGAGGATGAGAAAAAATCTTATCTTAATGCTCAAGCTTCTAATGTGCTTTTCGATGCTTTGAGCAATGTAGTTATATTTCAACTCATGCTGTTCCGAGATGCTCATGATTTGTGGACGAAGCTTCAAGATAAATATGGAGTGTCCAAGATTTGTGGGGATGATTGTTCTCCCTCCACCTCCGGTCGTATAGTCTTCTCAACTTCTTCTACTTCACCTACATGTGGTTTGCCACAAGGTAATGATTTGGTGAGTAATGTTGGTCATTGCAATGATGATAGTATGCTTATTGTGGATGATCCTTCATCACTATCTTATTGCAATGCTCCTTCTTTGGGCTTTAACACTTCTAGCACTCCAAATGTTTCACATGCTTGTGTTGATAGTCCTTGCATATCATGTAGAAATTGCTTGACTAAATCTCATGATGATATGTTTACTATGTCTTGTTGCCATGATAAAAATGCATCTATTTCCTTGAGTTGTTGTGCTAACAATGTAGAGGAAACCCAACACTCCATGGAACAAGATGTGGTCTTGAATGGTGCTTTAAGGGATCCTACATCATCATGGATTGCTTTTTGCCTTATGGCTAAGGCTTCAAAGGTATCTCCCACTTTGAATCCCAATATATCTTGTGATGATATTGATGATGACAAGAGAGATGATGATGTTGATTATGATGAAGAGAATGATGATGTTGCCTCCTTAAAAATTAAGGGGGGACTGATTTTAAAGCTCTTCTTAAGAATAAAATTTCTTGTTCCAACTTCATGGAAATCATGTCTATTGCTATTGAGGGCAAGAAATATATTGATGAGTTGGAACCTCGTCTTGAGGAGCATGAGGTCACCATTGATCAAATGGAATGTCATGAGCGTGATTACGCTAATGAGATTGCGGACCTCTCTCAAGCTCTTGAACTTGAACAAACCACCAAGGAATCTCTTGAGGAGACTTTTGCTCTAGAATTATCTAGAGTGAAGGAATCTCGTGATAGAGCTCTTGAGGTGGCCAATGATTTTGAAACTAAAAATGAGGAGCTTGAAGTTATGCATGCTAAACTCCTTGAGGACTTTGAGCACCTCGAAAATGGCTCAAGGGTCATTAAGAGTGAGCTCATCAAACTCACCGATTCACATGCTCAACTTAAAGCTTCATATTCAAAAGAGCTTGCCAAGTTGTCTTCTCCTCTTGTTGCTAATGATGATGCTTGTGCCACTAACTCTATCTCTTGTGAAGCATCCATATTGAAGGAGAATGTTGAGCTAAGGGCTCAACTTGAGTTACTATCTAGCAATTATGGGATGTTGGAAGAAAATCATATAAATCTCACAAGCTCTCATTGTCGGTGTCAAAACCGGCGGATCTCGGGTAGGGGGTCCCGAACTGTGCGTCTAAGGCGGATGGTAATAGGAGGCAGGGGACACAATGTTTACCCAGGTTCGGGCCCTCTCGATGGAGGTAATACCCTACGTCCTTCTTGATTGATCTTGATGATATGAGTATTACAAGAGTTGATCTACCATGAGATCGTAGAGGCTAAACCATAAAAGCTAGCCTATGATTATGATTGTTCTTGTCCTACGGACTAAACCCTCCGTTTTATATAGACACCAGAGGGGGCTAGGGTTACACAGAGTCAGTTACAAGGGAGGAGATCTACATATCCGAATTGCCAAGCTTGCCTTCCATGGAAAGGAGAGTCCCACCCGGACATGGGACAAAGTCTACAATCTTGTATCTTCATAGTCCAACAGTCCGGCCAAAGTATATAGTCCGGCTATCCGAGGACCCCTGTCGGTGTCAAAATCGGCGGATCTTGGGTAGGGGGTCCCGAACTATGCGTCTAAGGTGGATGGTAACAGGAGGCAGGGGACACGATGTTTACCCAGGTTTGGGCCCTCTTGATGGAGGTAATACCCTATGTCCTGCTTGATTGTTCTTGATGATATGAGTATTACAAGAGTTGATCTACCACGAGATCGTAGAGGCTAAACCCTAGAAGCTAGCCTATGGTATGATTGTATGTTGTCCTACGGACTAAACCCTCCGATTTGTATAGACACCGGAGGGGGCTAGGGTTACAGAAGGTCGGTTACAAGGGAGTAGATATACATATCCCTATTTCCTAGCTTGCCTTCCACGCCAAGTAGAGTCCCATCCGGACACGAGACGAAGTCTTCAATCTTGTATCTTCATAGTCCAACAGTCCGGCCAAAGGATATAGTCCGGCTATCCAGAGACCCCCTAATCCAGGACTCCCTCAGTAGCCCCTGAACCAGGCTTCAATGACGATGAGTCCGGCGCGCAGTATTGTCTTCGGCATTGCAAGGCGGGTTCATCCTTCGAATACTCCATGGAAGAGTTTGAACACAAGAATAGTGTCCGGCCCTGAAAAATAAGTTCCACATACCACTGTAGAGAGAATAATATTTCCACAAATCTAATATGCTGACACGTTTTGACAGCATGACATCACTCCACGGCCCGGTTATTATTCAAACCGTTTTTCTCAACCAGCACCGCACATATCGCGAGGCGGTTTTCTTGACACGTCTTGTCAAAGCAGAGATTGTGTTCCCCTTATCACGGGATTCTCATCAATACAGACGTGGGTAACCCAACCGTGCCTGTTGGTATGACTCCCAGATCTTAGGCAAGTCCCAAATGGCCACGAGGAGGACGCTTGATATTCACCCCCTTTATAACGAGGACAAGGCCTTTTCTTTCCCCCTCTCGTGCTCAATCGAATCCTTCCCCCGCCTCGAGTTCTAACACCCAAAGCTCAAGTCAGGCGCTTCAGACCTTCAGCTATGTCCGGATCCAACCTTCAAGGTCAGTGGATGCCCTCCTTTGTAACAGAGGAGGATATCAAGAAGCTGAGAGAGGCCAGATATCTGACCGCCGAAATTTCACATAGGCTGCCTGCCCGAGGGCAGGTCGTCCCTACTCCCGAACCCACCGAGAGTGTCGTGTTCATCTCCCACTTCCTCCGAGTACTAGGCCTCGCTCTAGATCCCTTTGTCAGGGGTCTTATGTTCTATTACGGGCTGGATTTCCATGATCTAGCCCCGGACTCCCTTCTTCACATCTCGACATTTATTATCGTATGTGAGGCCTTCCTCCGCATTACCCCTCACTTCGGCCTGTGGCTCAAGACCTTCGATGTGAAGCCGAAGATGATCGAGGGGCGGCACACAGAGTGCGGAGGTGCTTTAATAAGCAAAATCGCTGATGCTCCATGGCCAGATGCTTCCTTCCCAGAGGTGTCCGGATTGTGGCAGCGGGAGTGGTTTTACATCACAACTCCCCGAAGTGCCAAGTGGTTAGCCTCCCCCACCTTTCGCTCGGGCCCCCCACCGCAACTGATGTCATGGATCAGCAGGGGGCTGAGCTGGGGTCCAGCAAAGGACATGCCAATACTGCAGAGCCATATCCGAGATCTCTTTGAGAGAGATTTCAGTATGGTTATGGTAATGCAAGTTATGCTAGTTCGTCAAGTCCAGCCTTGCAAACGCCGGCCCTTCCGTATGTGGGAATTCAACCTGGAAGGACCGCGAGCTATTCAGCATTTCCTCGGCATGACGCTCGAAGAGATGTACACATCGTTCTTCGAACCCCAAATAAAGTGTCCGGACACCTCCGAGGATGTGGGTTTGAGCTGCAACCGCCCTGCTACCCAAGTAAGTAATCCCATGGCCGAACCTGCCGTCCTTTTATTTATCATAGCATCATTCTAAAGAGTCACTCTTTGGCCAGGACTGGATAACAAAGGCGAAGATGATCAGGTGTTCGGCCCCCTTCCTGAGGGCTTGGACAATCCGGTGCTGGAAAAGATGCTCGAGCCGGCACCTTATCTAGTGCCCTCAAAGGAAGATGAAGGGGGGAATAAAGAGGGCGAAAGCGGGCCTCACTCGCTACTTATTCCAACCGAGGGAATGAGCGCCTCCGCGAGGGAGGATAACCAAGGGGAAGAATCTGACATTCTCTCTCCCCGGGGAAGGAAGAGGACAACCTCTGAAGATCCGGAAACTAAGGTTTCCAAATGGGAGAAGAAATCTTCGTCAGAGGGTCCTGCCTCGGAGGGTATTCTTGCCGCAAAATGTCTGCATGGGGATCAGCCCTCTACCGAGCTGTAAGTAATCGAAAAGTACTTAATAGTGAAAATATCCTACCTTACTTCCGAAGACAATAACCGATGCTTATAAATTGTAGTCTGGATCGTAGCCCTTCTCAACAAAGTTCGTCTTCGGGGGATTTCCTTCCGGAGATGATGGAGAGCGAAACGCCTCCCCCTGACACCCTGCCTCCGGAGGCGGGCGACCCTGAAGTGTCGTCGCGGAGGATATCTCCAGATCCGCCAAGGCCAGAGGATAACCCTTTG
This sequence comes from Triticum urartu, assembly GCF_003073215.2. Taxonomy (NCBI): domain Eukaryota; kingdom Viridiplantae; phylum Streptophyta; class Magnoliopsida; order Poales; family Poaceae; genus Triticum; species Triticum urartu. The sequence continues at coordinate 82,956,584 of NC_053026.1, forward strand.
GCTACCTGAAATCCCCAGTATCCGGCTTCTAAGGAGAGCATCAGCAAGGGTCCGGAACCGTACAGTGTGCGGTCGGACGTGCTGACAGATCTTCTGGGGCAAGCGGCCGTCTCGGAAGCGCATCGTATGGTAATGGGTACGGTAATTGAAAGGATTTCATCCGCTGAAAGCGGTTTGCACGAAGCCTTTATGAGTCTGCTGAAGGGCTTTGAGGTACGTGAAATAGTGCATGTTTTTGATAGTACCGCACACGTTAGGTGTGCCCTATGTAGATAGTAGCCCCTGAGACTCTGGTTGTCGTCGAGAACGGCGGCAACCCGAGGATCATATTCCCGGGTAATAACCCAACTTCCTTTATGTGCAGGTGGTTGAGGCTACGGTGGCTAGCCAAACTGATGGGTTTTCCGAGCTAAAGCAGCAACTTGATGCGGCCGATGCCGATATCATGCTTGTCAACCAGCGGCTTGACGAGGCACAGGGTGAGTGATTTCTCTAGTGATCGTCACATAATAAGAGGAGCATGATGCCAGTATCTTTAATATGTTGTGACTGCAGATGGAGCTGCCATCGTGGAGATCCTTCGGGCGGAGCTGGCTTGAGCCAAGGAGCAAGCAAGGAGTAGCAATGCGGCCGCTCTAAAGGCGGCCAGAGAGTTAAGGGCCGAACAGGCCGCGCATTGCAAGAGCAAGGAAAGAATAGCCAAAATGGCTGTAGAATTAAAAGATGCCACTGACCGTTACCAGCTTCTTGAAGAAGAAAGCCGAGCGAGGGCGACGGACCTGGAGAAGGCCCTGGTAGCTGCCAAGGAAGCCCGCTCCAAAATTAGAGCGACAAAGGAGGAGCTGCATCAAGCTGCAGATATCGTGTCTGGGAAGCCCTTCTTGTTGCGGACTAAATTCGGAGATCCAAAGTGTTGCTGATGCGGCCGAGTACTTCAAGGATCAGAAAGATCGCGAAGTGGAGAAGTTGTTCTGGTCACAGTTTCATGCTCCAATCCGTCCGCTACTATTGAATGAGCAAATGGCCGAGTGGGCCGAGCTCCATAGGTTGTCCGGACTTGCCATGAGGTCCGTTGTAGATCATCTGTGGCCGGGAAGGCCAAGGCCGAATAGCTACTTTAGTTTAGTGCAACAATTCCTTGGTGTTGTGCCACACATCGATGTTGTAAAGAGATCGGTGTGCATAGAGGATGCGCGGATGGCCTTTGCCCGTGTTAAGACATACTGGGCAGAGATGGAGGCCACCACTGTTGCGACACAAGGTTCGTCCGTAGGCCGAGTGGCTGCCGAGCACTACTTTGAAGAAGTTCTTGAAGGCGCTCGTTCGATAGAGGCGCAGTGCTCGAAGAATATTATGTTCTAGTAACATGTACTCCCATTGTAGAAACAATGTTTATTGAATTATCAAGGCTGTATTTATACTTTTGCCCGAAAGTACTATGATGCCTCCTGTGCGGCCGTTTATGTATATATGTGTATAACCTGAAAGTTTGCAGTCGTCGGCTTCCGCCCCCACGCATATAATGCGGGGGTGTTCGCAGAAAGGCATATCCATACTTGATCCAACGTCTTGGTCCGTTAAGGAGGTGATAGAGCAGCGAACGAGGCAATCGGACTATATTGCTTTAACACTTTCACTTAGCCATATGAGTTTGATAGTGGGGCTACTATATAGCCCCTGGTACTTCTATGCTCGTCCGTATACAGGGCGCGTGCGTACCTGACCAGGAAGCGGCCCTTCGTTAATGCGGAGGAATCCCGAAGATTCCGCTGAGTCATCGAGTGGCTGACTAGTCTCTCACTATATCATGACAGTCAGTTTTCGGCTTTCTCTACTGAGGTGCTCATCCGGATGAACCAGGGCACAATCGCTGTAGTTCTCACAGTGCTACCTTAGCCGATATAACGGAATGTAAGGTACCAAAACGTGGGAGCCGGGCAAACCCAACATTTGACCAAAGACATGATTCGGAGCTGATGCATATAGGGCCAAACTCGCGACGCCGAACACTCCCTAAGGTGTTCGGTCTTTATAATATATACCGGGCTAAACAATGCCCTCAATAATAAACCCCATGTGTCCAGGTACATGCAATATCCTGACGTGGCCACATGCCAATAACGTCAGCATCCTTCTCGGTTGTGTGGAGTATCCGGAGGATGAGAGCAACAAGAGACAGTAAAAAAGGTTTACGCAGGGTCTTAATCTAAAAAGAAACCTTTGGGCGGGTCCCTGCTGCACGTCTGCGCCTGTATCTCTGTTTTTCCATGTCCTGGACGGGTGTAGCACGATTGTCATCTGTAAAAGGAAAAAACTTAGGTGAAAGTTGTCGTGCCAAAAAAAAGAAGAAGAATTTGTTATTATCAATGAACTATCAAAATTCAAGAGAAGTCAAGTTGAGCCGAGCTGGCCCTGATTACACGCGGGAAGCCCCTGGTATCGTCTTTGAGGGTTTGATCATCAAACCAATCTCATGTATATGTGGTGGAACGCCGGACTCGTCTAAACGTGTCTGTGGTCTTGACGACCTGCCATTTTTTCTGGTTGGTGAAGCCGTCTAGTTCACGACTGTTAGAGCTGTCGCGTCCTCTTCCAGACGTAAGAAACATTCGGTATTTCCGCTAACTTTGATGATGCCACGTGGACCGGGCATTTTTAGCTTGAGAAAAGCATAATGCGGTATTGCGTTAAAACGAGCGAAAGCCGTTCTTCCGAGTAGTGCTTGATAACCACTTCGGAATGGAGCGACGTGGAAAGTTAACCTTTCGCTTCGGAAGTTATCGGGTGAACCGAATACCACCTCTAGCAGTAGAGAGCCCGTACAGCGGGCCTCTTGGCCTGGTATTACTCCCTTGAAGGTAGTATTACTGTGGCTTATTTGTGTCGGGTCTATCCCCATTTTGTAGACTGTGTCCTGATATATCAGATTTAGATCACTGTCGCCATCCATGAGGACTCGTGTAAGATGGTACCCGTTTATTATTGGGTCTACACCAAGGCCACTAGTCCTTCGTGTCGGATATTTGTCGCGTGATCCCTACGATCAAAAGTGATCGGGCAGGCCAACCAGGGGTTGATCCTAGGGGTGACAGGCTCTATGGTGCGTGTGTCTCGGAGTGCATGCTTTCTTCTCCTCTTCATCACATGGACCACGTTTACCGTTTTGACCTCTGGTGGGAACTTTTTCTGTCCTTCGGTGCTTTGCTGGCGAGGTTCATCCTCGTCTTCACTTGGTGTCTCCTCCCCTTTGTGTTCGGCGTTTAGCTTACCGGCTTGCTTGAAGACCCAACATTCTCTGTGGGTATGATTTGAAGGTTTGTCGGGGGTGCCGTGGATCTGACAAAGCTTGTCAAGAATTTTTTTAGGCCAGATTGTCTTTCTCTGCTGCCTTTGAAAGGCTTTTTCCGCTGACCTGGTCGAGAGCCCCTGAATCCGGCGTTTACCGCCGTGTTATCTGGGCTACCTTCTTTATTTCAACGCTTGTTTTTGTTGCGTCGTGGTTTACCATTGACATCCCTGACTTCGGATGTGCTTGGGTCGCTGGTGCTACTACGGGCCAACCAGTTGTCTTCGCCCGCACAAAAGCGGGTCATGAGGCTTGTTAGGGCTGCCATTGTTCTCAGTTTTTCTTGGCCGAGGTGTCTAGCGAGCCATTCGTCTCGGACACTGTGTTTAAAAGCTGCTAAGGCTTCGGCGTCCGGATAGTCGACGATTTGGTTCTTCTTAGTGAGGAACCTGTTCCAAAGCTTTCGGGCGGACTCTCCGGACTGTTGGATTATATGACTTAAATCGTCTGCATCCGGAGGTCGGACATAAGTCCCTTGAAAATTAGCCCGAAAAGCATCCTCGAGCTCCTCCCAACTTCCAATTGAGTTTTCGGGGAGGCTTTTCAGCCAGTGCCGAGCTGGCCCCTTAAGCTTGAGGGGCAAGTATTTAATGGCATGGAGATCGTCTCCGCGAGCCATATGAATATGGAGGATAAAGTCCTCGATCCAGACTCCAGGGTCTGTGGTCCCGTCGTACGCCTCTATGTTCACCGGTTTGAATCCTTCTAGGAATTCGTGATCCAGCACCTCATCGGTGAAACATAAGGGGTGTGCGGCACCCCTGTATTGGGATGTGCCATGGTGTTCGAACGGTTGTAGTATTTGATTTTGTACCGTAGCGTGATTCCTAGATCCATAGATGGATCTAGTAGCGCCGGATTTTTGGCGCAAGTTCTCGCGTAAATCGAGTGTTGACTTATGCACGACTTTGTTAGGCGTTCTATCATGTTCACAAGGTGGTGGACCCGTCCGGTTGGCCATATCATTCTTCGGCTGTGTGGGCTCTAATGCCTCATCGTCGAATTCTTCAGGCTCCTCGCTGTGGCAATAAGCCTTCTGTGGAGGTTTTCCTGTTCCAAGTATGTTTCCGGGATGATGTGTGCATCTTCGTCCGGACTGTTTTCCTCCCCAAACGGGGTTTGATGAGGTTTATCCTTGGCGTCGCCGTGTTTAGACGCCGAATTCGTACTATGTTCACCGTTTGCATCTTGATCATGCTCTGCCACCGGGGTGGTGCAGTCGTCCTTTCTTCTAGAGTCGACTGGACTGTTATTTCCTCTTGCGTTGTTATCGCTGTTTTTTCTATGGCGGGACTTAGAGCGGCGCCGCCGACGTCGGCACTTGGGTTGCTTGGAGGGGGAATCCTCCGCTGTCTCTTCGCCACTGCCCTCTGTGGGTGTATCCACCAAGTATATGTCATGTGATGAAGTGGTGGTCCGGCACCCTGTGGGCGGTGGTTCCTGTTCGTCTCCGGCATCATCGTCCATACCGTCGATGTCTTCGAAGTCGAAGTCGAGCATGTCGGTTAAGTCGTCGACAGTGGCTATTAAGTGGGTGGTGGGTGGGCAGTGAATTTCTTCGTCGTCCGCATCCCATTCTAGTCGGACATAGTTTGGCCAAGGTTCTCCTGACAGGGAGAGAGACCTTAATGAATTTAGCACATCACCAAAAGGTGAGTGCTAAAAGATATCCGCAGAGGTGAACTCCATGATCGGCGCCCAATTGGATTCAATGGGTGCGGATGCAGGCGGCTCGGATCCCGTGGCCGGAGAAGAATCCAGTGATTCGGCGACGCGGCTCTCATAAGGGGTAAAGTCAGTATTCGGCTTGATCGCCACTGAGAGTGCAGCCTCCATGGCGGGGTCTATCCCTCCGCTCTCGGATGGCGCAATTTTCTTCGGATTGATAGTCGGAGTAGTTGCAGATGCGATCTCCCGAACATTGTCGGACGACAGAGTTACGTCATGCTCGTCGTGACTGTGCGGCGTGTCCGACATGGGCTCGAATCTGTCGAAGATCAAGTCTCCGCGGATGTCGGCCGTGTAGTTCAAGTTTTCCAATCTGACCTGATGGCCAGGGGCGTAGCTCTCGATCTGCTCCAGATGGCCAAGTGAATTGGCCCGCAGTGCGAAGCCGCCGAATACAAAAATCTGCCCGGGGAGGAAAACCTCACCTTGGACCACATCGCTAGCGATGATTGAAGGAGCCATCAAGCCTTACGGTGACAACACAGTGGAACTCTCAATGAAAGCACCAATGTCGGTGTCAAAACCGGCGGATCTCGGGTAGGGGGTCCCGAACTGTGCATCTAAGGCGGATGGTAACAGGAGGCAGGGGACATGATGTTTACCTAGGTTTGGACCCTCTTGATGGAGGTAATACCCTACGTCCTGCTTGATTGTTCTTGATGATATGAGTATTACAAGAGTTGATCTACCACGAGATCGTAGAGGCTAAAGGCTAAACCCTAGAAGCTAGCCTATGGTATGATTGTATGTTGTCCTATGGACTAAACCCTCCGGTTTATATAGACACCGGAGGGGGCTAGGGTTACACAAGGTCGGTTACAAGGGAGGAGATATACATATCCGTATTTCCTAGCTTGCCTTCCACGCCAAGTAGAGTCCCATCCGAACACGAGACGAAGTCTTCAATCTTGTATCTTCATAGTCCAACAGTCCGGCCAAAGGATATAGTCCGGCTGTCCGGAGACCCCCTAATCCAGGACTCCCTCGGTAGCCCCTGAACCAGGCTTCAATGACGATGAGTCGGGTGCACAAATTGTCTTCGACATTGCAAGGCGGGTTCTTTTTCCGAATACTCCATAGAAGATCTTGAACACAGTGATCGTGTCCGACTCTGCAAAACAAATTCCACATACTACCGTAGAGAGTATAATATTTCCACAAATCTAATCTGCTGATGACTTTTCATAACGTGACATCATAGCATGGCCTGGTCATTATGCGAACCGTTTTTCTCAACCAGCTACTACGCGTATTGCGAGGTAGTTTTCTTGGCACGTCTTGTCGAAGCAGAGATCGTGTCCCCTTATCACAGGATTCTCATCAATACGGGTGTTGGTAACCCAACCGTGCCATCAATTGTGGTGCTTGCAGAATAAGCGAGTTTATCAGGCAGGTGGGGAGGCGCATAGCTTCTTCCACCCTTATAAAGGGACAAGGACTCTTCCTTTTCACCCACGCCTTCTTCTTCCCTGCCCATCCATTCTTGCGCACTCGAGCTCCAGCGCCCAAGTTCGCATTCTCTCCGTAAAACCATTCAAAACATGTCTGGAGCAGGAGGCAAGTGGATGGTCTCCTCCGTTACGGAGGAGAACATTACGAAGCTTCAAGAAGCCGGATACTTGGCCGCAGACATCTCGCACCGGCTCCCAGACGAGGGGCAGATCGTCCCTACTACAAGACCCCATGAGAGGGTTGTATTCCTCCCCCACTTCGTCCGCGGGTTGGGATTTCCCCTCCACCTGTTCGTCCATGGGCTCATGTTCTACTACGGGATGGACTTCCATGATTTGGCCCCCAATTTCATCCTCAACATTTTGGCGTTTATCGTCATGTGCGAGGCCTTCCTCCGCATCAAGCCCCACTTCGGCCTGTGGCTGAAGACCTTCAACGTGAAACCAAAGGTGGTGGTCAGCCAGCAAGTGGAGTGCGAAGGCACCATGGTGGGCAAGATGCCTAATGTCACCTGTCTCAAGGGCTCATATGTGGAGACCGTGAAGGGGTGGCAATCGGGGTGGTTCTACATCACCGAGCCACGCGACGCCAACTAGGCGGCGGACCCCAAATTTCGATCCGGCATCCCCATGCGGCTCACCTCCTAGAAAGAGAAGGGCCTATCCTAGGGTTCATCGGTGGAGCTGACCGGACTCCAAAACTGCGTAAGAAATATGATAAGCAAGAAAATAAAGCTCGTCAACGTGGTCCAGGTCATGCTCTTCCACTGGATCCTTCCGTGTCAAGGACGGGCATTCAATATGTGGGAGTTCGACCTGGCCAAGCACCAGATGCTGCGAGAGCTTTTTGACACGATGCACCAAGACGTTTGGAGGGTGCTATTCAAGGCCACTGAGGTACCTCCTCCCCTTACCGAGGATCGCGGACTCAGCCAAAGCGCCCTGCCAATCCGGTAAGCTCTTTATAACTCATAAGATGTTTCTTTCCCTGGTATAATCATGTGGGGGATCTAAGCCTTCATGCCATCTGACAGGAATGGGTCGCGACAGCAGAGCAGATCGATTGTCCGGCCCCACTGCCCAAGGATCCAGCAAGCTCTCTCTTAACTGAGATGCTGGCTCCGGTGCCCTATGAGGCGTCGGAGAAGAAGGCCAATAAGAAGGCCACGGGGACCAGGAAAGGTCTCCGGTGCAAGGTCATATCGGACTCATCGTCCGATAACACCGAGGCACTCTCCTCCCACGAAAACGAGGAGGAGGAAGAGGAAAGTCCCCCCCCTAGATGGGGGGACAAGAAAAGGAAGGTCGCCTCATCAGGGGAAGCCGAAGGGTCCAAGAAGGGAAGGACTCTCCTTCCGGACTGCTCCACGATGGCCACTATTAGCGACGAGGAGTGGTTACCCAGGGACAAGCCCCTGGTGAAGTCGTAAGTATCCAGATACCATAATAGTTCTTGGTATGTTTTATTTTAATGCTTCTTATCATGCCAAACATGATCATGCAGCCCATCCAAAGCCCATATCGATGTATCCTCTTTGGATGGGTCTTTGGGCCTGTCGGAGATGAATAGCGATTCACTCCCGACCGCCTCCTCCCCCTCCCTATGGACGACGTCGAGGTGCTGTCTCAAAGGGTACCAAACCAAGGGGAGACAGTTCCAGAAGCGCCCCAAGGCGATGTTCCGGACGATGGGCGCACGAGGGGCAAGACTCCCATGGGCTCTAATGCCGGGGGCAGCAAGTCTGTGCCGATGGCCTCTGTCCATCCAGGGTCATTGGACAATTTGCTGGAAGCGCTTCGCGGCGCTTCCATTGATGAAGAGCACCGCACTATCATGAGTGCGGTGGTCAAGAAGATTCAGTCCGCCAAAAGCGGACTGACTGAAGCCTGTGCCAACCTCCTAACAGGCTTTGAGGTAAGTAATCAAATTATGAGAAAATGTTATAGCATAGACAGTAGCCCCTGATGCTCTGTTTGGTGTTCAGCAGAAAAGCCGAACAGAGGATCAAATAATAACCACAGGAGTCTAATCAGAATATGTCTATGTGAATAAGCAGGCTTCACTGCTAGCCGCTGCCGCTCACACGGCGGAGGTCTCCGCACTGAAGCGGGACCTTGAGCAGTCCGAGGAAGAGCTTGGCCTTACCAAGAGGCAGCTCGAAGAGAACAAATGTAAGTGATACCTCGTCTGTTTATTGATAAAGAAAAAGGAAACTTGTCATTGGATCACAGGATCATCATGAATTTTGCTAGGGGCCACGACCGAAGTGGCGGCCCTGAAGAAGGCGTTGTCCGAGGCCGAAAGCAAAGCGGCCAAGGAGCGCGAGAAGCAAGAGGCCCGAGTTGGCGAGGTTCAGCAAGAGCTCCAGGAATTCATCAAGAAGTACGAGTCCTTGGAGCGTGACTCTAAGACACAAGGGTCCGAGCTTGCGAAGGCCCTCGAGAGCGCGCAAAATGCCAAGGCCGAAGTCCAAAAGGCCCTCCAGGATATTGAGGCGGTTAAGAAGATAGCGGAGGGTAAGGCATTCATTATGCAAAGCAAGCATGTGAAGAAAACTTCCATTTTACTTACCCGAATTTGGAGTTCTCCAGGAGCGTTCGCAGATCTACCCCGCAGTGTGTCGGATGCCGCGGAGTTCTACCGGGCCGAGGAAGGGAGGTCGACGGAGAAGTTGTTCTGGTCTCAGTATACTGGGACCGAACATTCGATGCCCTTGAGCGACCAGTTGAAGCAACTGGTCGAGCTTCACAAGGCGGCCGAACTGGCCATGAAAGGCCTTATAGTTCGGATGTGGCCTGGTGAGCCCCTGCCTGGCAGCTATTTCGTCTTGGTAAGGCGGCTCATGAATGCCTGCCCCTAGTTTGAAGTCATAAAGCGGTCCGTATGTATTGAGGGTGCGCGCAGGGCTTTTGGCCGGGCGAAAGTGCACTGGGCGAAGATGGATGCCGAAAAGCTGGTGAAGGAAGGGCCGCCGGAGGGCAAGGAGCATCGCCACCCCGAAAAGTATTATGACGGCGTCCTGAAGGGTGCTCGCCTTGTGGCAGAAGAATGTACTAAGGATGTAATATTTGAATGAATGTACTTTCTGATCCTGTAATGTGAACCAAGTTCATATGCGCTATGTAGCGCTTGTTTGATTTAAAATATTACCTTTTGTGCGGCCGTTTATAAAATTTGAGAGTTGGCCAGTCGTCGGCTTCTGCCCCCATGTAACTAGTACTGAGGTGTTTGGGATAAACCTGGTCACTCTTTATCCTAGTTTTGGGTCCTTCGAAGGAGGTGTTCAGCACAACGAACCAGGCAATCGGACTATAAAGCTTTATCACTCTCACTTTGCCATAGAAGTCTACAATTTTAAATTTTGGCGAAGCCCCTGGTATTCGGAAGGCCAAACTTGGGGCGCTATGTACGCCTAAGTCGGATAAGACCGACTCCTCGCCGAAGTGGAATTTTTTTAGGGATTTGAGACCTCTCGAACAGCGACCAGCTCTCGCCACATCATGACAGTCAGTTTTCGGCTTTCTCTACTAAGGTGCTCGTCCGGAAGAACCAGGACACAATAGCAGTAGTTCTCCCAGTGCTACCTTAGCCGATATAGCGAAACATAAGGTACCAAAACGTGGGAGGCGGGCGAACCCAACTATTGACCCAAGACATGATTCGGAGTTGATGCATATAATGCTATAAGTTCGGGGTGCCGCACTGTCAAAAGTGTTCGGACTTTTCTTGCCATGTTATGGGGTACACTGAAGCCCCTGGCGCACTGGACGTACCAGAACGTACGGGTGCAATTTGTCGTAAATAGGCAGACAGGAAAAAGGATGAAGAAATTTAATAATAAGCTAACATTGTACATTATTATTGAAATGATACGTCAAAGCACATGTATACAAGTAGTGCGATAAGCAAAAATAGGACTATTTAACATGTCCTATCCAAGGGCAAGCTGCGTGTGGGTATGTAAAATAGGTATAGTGATCGTTATCAAAGACCACCTGGGGATTCCCTTGTGCATCAAAGCTTCTTGCTTCCTTGGTGTTTTCTTCCCGTGACGGGTCCGATAATCAGACTACCGGGGAGGGCCATTGGAGAGTAGGGGCCTAAAAGGAAGAAAATGTTAAAGGTATACGGGCCCTGAAGCAGTTGAGCCGCATTGTGGGCTGTGGCATGGCCATGCCTCCGCCTATGCCCATGGTAGTTTGAGTGCGTAATTATGTATGCGCGGTACTAATTTCGCCGCTTGGATGGGACTAGGACGGAGGCCGAACTGCTAGGCGAGCTCTAAACGTGCCCGGCGATCCTCTTGCAGGGTACTCCGGATTCGCTTGAAGGTGGTCGGGGTCTTTTTCGCTGAATTGGCGGTTTGCCTCATAAGGTTGCTTTGCGCTTCTTCTGCGAGGGCCGCAGTGTGTTCCTCTGTGCGGAGTGAGCGCTCTGTGTTTCCAATAACTGTTATAACCCCGCGAGGTCCTGACATTTTGAGCTTGAGGTATGCATAATGCGGTACCGCATTGAATCTGGCAAATGTGGTTCGTCCAAGCAGTGCGTGATAGCCGCTGCGGAAGGGGACGATATCGAAGATTAATTCCTCGCTTCAGAAGTTATCCAGAGATCCGAAGACCACTTCCAGCGTGATTGAGCCCGTGCAATAGGCCTCTACACATGGGATGACACCTTTAAAGGTGGTTTTGGTGGGTTTGATCCTCGAGGGGTCTATACCAATTTTGTGCACTGTATCCTGATAGAGCAGGTTCAGGCTGCTGCCACCGTCCATAAGGACCCGAGTGAGGTGAAATCTGTCAATGATGGGGTCAAGGACCAATGCGGCAGAACCGCCATGATGGATGCAGGTGGGGTGGTCCCTGCGATCAAAGGTGATCGGACAAGAAGACCATGGGTTGAACTTTGGGGCGACTGGCTCCAACGCATAGACGTCCCTTAGTGCACGCTTCCGTTCCCTCTTGGGAATATGGGTTGTGTATACCATGTTTACCGTTTTCACTTATGGAGGAAATTTCTTCTGCCCTCCTGTGTTCAGCGGCCGGGGATCCTCCTCGTCGTCGCTATGCAGCCCCTTTTCCTTATTTTCGGCATTCAACTTGCCAGCCTGCTTGAACACCCAGCATTCTCTGTTGGTGTGGTTGGATGGTTTATCGGGGGTGCCGTGAATTTGACATGAACGATCGAGTATACGGTCCAAGCTGGACGGTCCCGGATTGCTTCTTTTGAACGGCTTTTTCCGCTGATCGGATTTAGAGCCATTGAATCCAGCATTAACTGTCATGTCTTTGGCGTTGTCGCCGTTGTTACGGTGCTTGTGCCTGTTACGACGTGGCCTGCCGTTGCTATCTTTGGCGTCTGAATTGCCAGGGTTTCTTGATGTGTTGTTGCTGCGAGCCAGCCAACTATCCTCACCCGCACAAAAGCGGGTCATGAGTGTCGTGAGGGCTGCCATGGATTTCGTCTTTTCTTGGCCGAGGTGTCAAGCGAGCCATTCGTCGCGGATATTATGCTTAAATGCCGCTAAGGCCTCGGCATTCAGACAGTCGACAATTTGGTTCTTTTTAGTTAGGAACCGAGTCCAGAATTTCCTGGCTGATTCCCCTGGTTGTTGGGTTATGTGACTCAAGTCATCGGCATCTGGTGGTCGCACATAAGTGCCCTGGAAGTTGTCAAGGAATGCATCTTCCAAATTCGCCCAACTGCCAATGGAGTTTGTCGGCAGGCTATTGAGCCAATGCCAAGCAGGCCCTTTGAGTTTTAATGGAAGGTACTTGATGCCATGTAGATCGTCACCGCGGGCCATGTGGATATGGAGGAGGAAATCTTCGATCCATACCGCGGGGTCTGTTGTGCCATCATATGATTCGATATTCATGGGTTTAAAACCTTCTAGGAACTCGTGATCCATTACTTCATCAGTGAAGCATAGGGGGTGTGCGGCGCCTCTGTGCCGGACTATATCACGACGCAGTTCATATGAGTCTTGTCTGCTGTGTTCGGCCTGGCCGGATTTGCTTTTAGTTTATCCGGCATGACGGTCGTCGTCACCCGTTGGGGCGTGCCCCCATGATCCGTAGATCGATCTTGTAAGTCCTGCTTTGTTTTCCAATACGTCTCGCAGGTCCTGCGTGTTGCCCCTGGCCTTTGTGTTTTTAATTGACTGGCGCCGGGGTGCGAGCTGGACTTCGGCCTGATATGCCACTTTGTCTCGGCCACGAGGTGGTCGATCAACCACATCATATGTTGGGAGCATAGGCTTTAATGCTTTCTCCTCGAGTTGGGGTAGCAACCTGTGCTTTGGGTAACTTTTGGTTGGGCATTCGAGTTCGTATTCCTCGGCCGCCAGGACCTCGGCCCATCTATCCGCTAGCAGATCTTGGTCAGCTTGAAGCTGTTGTTGCTTTTTCTTCAGGCTTTTTGTTGTGGCTATAAGCCGGCGCTTGAAGCACTCCTGTTTGGCGGGATCCTCGGGCACGATAAATTCGTCGTCGCTGAGGCTCACCTCGCCTTTGAAGAGAGGCATGCAAATTGTCATCCTATGATTCTCCGTCTGCTGCCTGTTCCTTAGGGATGGCTTGCCCATCCTCCCGCTCGAGGCCTGGCTGGAGGGGATTGTATTCGTCTTCGGCGCTATCCGCCGCATTATTGTCTCTTGTGCCGGTATCGCCGTTTTTGCTATGGCGGGGCTTAGAGCGGCGCCATTGACGCCGGTGCTTAGATTGCTTCTCGGAGGGATTATCCTCTGTTGCCTTATTGCCATCTCTTTCTTTGGGGGTGTCCACCATGTATATATATCATATGATGAGGTGGCGATCCAGTGCCCTATGGGGGGTGGTTCCTGCTCTTCTTCATCGTCGTCCATAGCGTCGATGTCTTCGGAGTCGAAATCAAGTATGTCGGTTAAGTCATCGACAGTGGCTATTAAGTGGGTGGTGGGTGGGGAATGAGTTTCTTCATCGTCCGCTTCCCACTCAAGCCAGACATAGTTTGGCAAAGGGTCTCCTGACAAGGAGAGAGATTTCAATGAGTTTAGCAAGTCACCCAAGGGAGAGTGCTGAAAGATATCCACGGAGGTGAACTCCATGATTGGTTCCCAATCAGATTCAATAGGCACGGACGCGGGCGGTACAGAGCCTGTGGCCGGGGATGAATCCAAGGGTCCGGCAACATAGGTCTCATAGGGAGTGAAGTCAGTATTCGGCTCTATCGCCGCTGAGTGTGTGGCCTCTGTGGCGGGGTCTATCCACACATCCTCGGACAACACGATCTGTTCCGGATCGAAGGCCGGAATAGCCACAGGTGTGATCTCCCGAACACCGTCCGACGGCAGAGCTAAGTCATGCTTGTCGAGACTGTGCAGCGCACCTGACATGGGCTCGAATCCGTCGAAGATCAAGTCTCCGCGGATGTCGGCAGTGTAGTTTAAGCTTCCAAACCTGACCTGATGGCCAGGGGCGTAGTTCTCGATCTGCTCTAGATGGCCAAGCGAGTTGGCTCGCAATACATAGCCGCCGAATACGAAAATCTGTCTGGGGAAAAAACCTCACCCTGGATCGCATTGTTACCGATGATCGGAGGAGCCATCAAGCCTTATGGCGATGACACAGCGGAACTCTCAATGAAAGCACCAATGTCGGTGTCAAAACCGGCGGATCTCGGGTAGGGGGTCCCGAACTGTGCGTCTAAGGCGGATGGTAACAGGAGGAAGGGGACATAATGTTTACCCAGGTTTTGGCCCTCTCGATGGAGGTAATACCCTACGTCCTGCTTGATTGATCTTGATGATATGAGTATTACAAGAGTTGATCTACCACGAGATCGTAGAGGCTAAACCCTAGAAGCTAGCCTATGATTATGATTGTTCTTGTCCTACGGACTAAACCATCCGGTTTATATAGACACCGGAGGGGGCTAGGGTTACACAGAGTTGGTTACAAGGGAGGAGATCTACATATCCGAATTTCCAAGCTTGCCTTCCACGCAAAGGAGAGTCCCACCTAAACATGGTACAAAGTCTTCAACCTTGTATCTTCATAGTCCAACAGTCCGACCAAAGTATATAGTCCGGCTGTCCGAGGCCCCCCTAATCCAGGACTCCCTCACTCATGATGATCTTCTAGTATCCCATAATGTGCTAAAGTTAGCTCATGAGGCCATGCTTTCTAAGGTAACATCTAGTGAGCCTCATGTGGATACTAGCACTACTTTTATGCAAAATGCTATATTGCCTTGTGCTAGTCCTCGCGATTCATCCATGCATAACATTGGTACATCTTGTGATGAATTGCTTTCCTTGCCTTGTTGCTCTAAAGATGAAGCTTATACTTCCTCTAGTGCTTGTGTTGAGACTAACCATGTAGAGGAAATCAAAGAGCTCAAGGCCCAAGTCACTTCTTTGAAGAAAGACTTGGAAAAGAGTCATGAAGGGAAATTCACACTCAACAATATCTTGAGTGTGCAAAAATCCCCCAATGACAAAGGTGGACTTGGATTCAACTCCAACAAGAAGAAGAAGTCCAAGGTGAACAAAAAGAAGGGCCAAGAACAAGTCAAGAATTCAGCCAAGATTGTTTGCTTCAAGTGCAAAGTAGAAGGGCATCATGTTAGATCTTGCCCATTGAAGAAGAAGCCCATTAGTGACAAGCAGCAAGGCAAGAGGACACAAGTTCACTCTCATTCTCAACCTCAAGTTGAAGAAAGGCCTCTTCCCAAGAACCATTTGGGTAGCCAAGCCTATTGTGACTAACCTCTTAGGACCCAACTTGGTTGGGGACCAACTAGCTCATACTTGATCAATAGGTGTTGTTGGAGGTCATTGGAGACTTGGCTACATTATGAAGAATTAAGGGGACTTCGTCATTCTTATTGTCTCAAGCCAAGTAAATTGAATCATCAAGTTTATATCTTATATCCAATGTGCCTCCTTGCGGTAACTTGTACTTCAATTGCTTACATTGAAAGTTATTTGCCCCCTTGCATGTTTTGGTTTCGTTCCTTGCATGTGTTTGTATATGTTGTGCTTCTAACTTGATTATCTTGAGCAATCAAGTATGTGTGTGTTGGTTTGCACATCATGTACGTGTGTGTCATGCGTTGAGCCTTTTGCATATTGTTTATATCTTAATTGTCTCTTGTGAGAGATTAATGGAACATCCCATTTTGGGGGTGTGATGTGCTTTGTGCACCTCACGGTCCCACAAATGTGTGTACATGAGCAATAACACCTAGTATTGATATTGCAAGCTTATCTAGTCACTATGTGGCATGTCTTCTCATGAGAAATTCAAATTCTAAATAGTCCATTAATTATCTCTTGTTGGATCCTCTTATTACCTCTTGTTAAGTTTTTATTGGTATCACATTATGGGGGAGTAATATGCTATGTGCATATTACAAGCGTAGAAAATATGTACATTTGAGATATTGTCACCTAGAATTGATATTGTAAATTATCTTGTTCCTAGGTGGCATGTTAGCTCTACAAGTTGCAATTTGCTTGTGTTTGATGTGAAGATGACGTTGGATATCCTTGCTTTCTACCACCAGAAATTATTTCCATTTACTTCTTGTCTTTTGACAATTGGTACTCACTTATATGTGTAGAAATTATTGATCATATTCACGTTGGCATTTACTTCTTATTTCTTTTTCTCTTGCCAAGGAATGTATCAACTCCCTTTGTCTTCCATACCACTTGTGGATCTTGTTAATCTCTTGATCTTGTCTAGTGTTTTCTAGATATAGTGAAAGTGGTGATCCCACCTTGTGCCTTTTGTATTCAAATGCAAATTATCTATAATGCACAATTCTTGGGGGAGCTATCCTATTTCTCTTAGAACGCTCATCTTGTGATCCTTAGCTAGTGTGTTTCTTTTTGGTACTTTGTGCCATCATGAAACTTTGTAGAGAGCTTGGTTTGTTTGGAGCCAACCTCTCTTTTGGGGGTTTGACATCTTTTTATTGCGTGTTTAATGGATATCTCATTCCTTGATGTATCTTTTAATGATATCTTCCAAGTGATGGTTTCTCCATTTGGTATTCTATTTTCACTTGGTATTTTTTCTTTTGGTTTCGGTCCTTGAAAGTCTTGAGCATGCATATTAACTTCATGTAGTCTCTTTGGCATGCTTACTTTCTTTCCTTGACCAAATATATAGGGGAAACTCCACCAAGTCTCAAATGGGATGAGATGTGCATGAAATTCTATTTCATTTTCAATATGCACATATTTATGTGGAGTTTGTCCTATGTATTGTTGGTTCTCTAACTCTTTGGTCCCAATGAGGTTGGGTACCATTTTGTTTGTGTTGTTGTTCTAGGAATAATTGGAGATACATTGGATGCTCGGCTCGCTCACAAGGAAGGTGGTGTCACCATGAGCTTGTTGGAGTCAAGCTAGGATGCTCAATGAACTACTATCTACTACCTTCAATTGGTTTCTTCTACATCCTTCCAATGATATCTCGGTAACAAGTATCTATTCATGCATTCTTTTCTTGCATTCAACCTTGTGTAGGTTGCATCTTGGCATGATATTCATTCCATCTTGTGATACTTGTTTCCTTTCTCAAAGCATCTCAATGACGATCTCATGTTGCTAGTTGTGATGTCTTTGATGGTTGTGTGGTAGGAGTTCATTTATATACAATAAGACCATATCTAGCCATGTGCTATGCTTCCAAGCAAATATCTTATTGGTATATTTATGACTTCCTTGTGGATATCTTGTTATTTCCTTTTTGTAACTATTTCGTGTGTACATCCTTCTTTGTGGATTGATATCATCATGATTTTGATCTACCTAGAATCTTATACACTTGAGTAAAGTTACATCTCTAGTTGATATCCTTATTCTTTCGCATCCACCTTTCTTTCCTTTGTATTTCCTAGGTGGCTCCGTGAAAGGATTTGTCTTGAGTGAGGATCTTATATCTTTGCATCTTGTCGCACTCTTATGTGGTGAAGATTATTTTCCTCATGCTTGTCTTTACGAGGCTTTTGCCATCTTAATTGGTATCCCTCGTCTTGATGAGGCTTTCATCTTCTATCTTCACCATGGGTTGTCGCAAGCCTTTTTGCTAATTCACTTTTTAGTGAGCTTGTGAACCCATTTGCTTGTTGGGTGTGTGTGGGGAGGACATGTCATGCACCGTGTATCTTATTTATCCAAGACTATGTTGATGCTTTATGCTCATCCTTATATTAGTCTTCTCAAGTGCTTTGTCATGACTCACACACATCATTTTGGTTGAGCCTATTATTAATTGCCTCTTTTACATGTTTCTCAACCATTTGTTTTTTGCAAGTGCTAGGCTTTGTTTCCTGTATGCTCATTTGCACTTGTTGTGAGTTTCTATTGATTTTGGGGGAGCTACGATCCTATTTTGTGTACTGTGTATCCAAATACAAAAATTCTTATGTGTGCACAAATCATGGGGAACTTCTCTAGTTTCTTTAGAACGCCCCTTTGCTCATATCGTAATATCCTTTTTTCTTGTGGCTCATAGGATCTTTGGTCTAGTTGGTTCAATTGATATCCTTTGATTGCTTGCTTCAATTGGTATCTTTTGAGTGCATGATTGCTTGTTTCTCTCTTTGCTATGTCTTTTGGGCATATCTTACTTTTGCAATCGTTGGGCCTCAATATAGTCTGTCTTCCTCCAAATATTTACCGTTGGATATGTGTATTGCATTCGAGTCTCTTGTTGAGAAATACACAATTTATGGAGGAACACTTTTTATATTGGCCTTCTAAGCTTTTGGCCCATTTTGGCAATCGATGCCAATGGGGGAGAAGTTTCAGAGAGTTTTGTGGATAAGTGTAGAGAGTTATTTCGTCTTGCTTTGGTTTTGTTACCAAGCATTTGCATCTCATACACATGCATTATTGGTTGTTGCATTGCATGGTGATGCATAATTCCTTATATAAACTCTCTTGAAAGTGATTGTCATCAATTACCAAAATGGAGGAGATTGAAAGGACATGCGGTGCCCCCATGTGTGGTTTTGGTAATTGATGTCAATCTCTATGGACTAACGGTTGCCTTGAGTTATATTTGAAGGATTTGTCCATAGGATTGCCTTGAAGTCCATGTGTTGGTTTCAAGGAGTTTATGAGATGGCCAAAGTGTTATTCAAGGAATTATCCAAAGATTGGTCATGTGTGAGTTGAGCTTATTGCAAGCATGTCTTGAATAAGAAGATTGTGTGATCATTCATGTTTACCTTCAAGACATCATCCAAATGAAGAGAGTTGGGAAGATTCAAGGTTGATCAAGACTAAGTCAAGAGTGAATCAAGTTGATCAACTCACAAAGCGTAGAAGAAGTACCGAGAGGGATCAAGTGATCCCATGGTATGGTAAGCATTGTCCATTACACTTTCTGTACTAACCCATGGTCTACGTGAGAGTTCTTTGTGGGGTTAGGTATGTTTCCATGGTCTTGCGTCAAGTGGAAGATCTCATACAACCCATGGAGGATGACATCAAGTGGTGATCGTCATCAAGTTTGCAGTGTGGAAGTTCAAGTGGAGAACACGAAGAGTGGCTCACCCATAATGGAGTATGGGGGAGAAATCAAGCTTGAAGCTTGCCGTCCATTGTGGTGTTAATGGAATTGTGAATATGTGCCGAAGAGTGGCTCACCCATAGTGGAGTATGGGGGAGCAATCAAGTAGTCTTCATCGAGCCAACATAATCAAGAAAGGTGGTCCAACTTGAGGAAGTCAAGATCGTCATCATCTAGCTCAAGTGTACTATGTGCAAGACAAAGGTTTTCCCTTGATAGGTTTTCTATTTTACCGGTCTCATAGTGGTAGTTGGGAGACCGGGTTGTAGGATCGATTGTCGTACTATCAAGGGGGGCTCTCTAGTGATTAGCTTGATCGTATCATTCGTCGAGAGCTCAAACCATTGCATCCTTGCATCATCTCTCTTGTTCTTGTTTGGTTCTTTTCCTTGTGAGATTTGGATCTCATGGTCATCTTCTTGACAAGCTCGAGTTCATCGAAAACCGATTTCTTATGCTTTCTCTATTGCGTTTTTGGTGTTGGTGGTTTTACCGGTCTTATTCGAGGAAGGGTTCTCTCCATTTTCTCATGGGCCTTTTATAATTTCCTTCTTATTGCTTTTTCTATCAATATTGTGTTAGCCCTTGTCGCTAGATTTCCAACAAACTTGATTTCGTCGAATTCGGAGCTCGTATGCGAAAGTTGTGGTTGTTTTGATATTGCCTGTTTTACACACAGAGATTGTACCGCCCCATAGAGAGGTTGTACCGGTTGACCGGTACAACCGGTGTTTGGAGCGGTTGTACTGCTCCAGAATTGGTCCGAAGGTTGTACCGGCCATGTACCGCTCTACCACCGGACTCGTCTCTGTTGTGGTGCGGTTGTTGGGCGGTTGTGGGCCGGTTGTACCGCTTATTGCCTGTTACCGGTTGTACCGGTACTCATAGCGGTTGTACCGCTCCTATGTTTTTCTGCACATAACGGGCAGATTCGTGGGGACCTATTTAAGGGGGTCTTCTTCCCCAATGGTTCCCCATCTCTTGAGCTCGTTTTTCCCCCATTGTTGACCTTCTTTGAGCTTGCTAACTCTCAATCCCTCCATGGATTCTTGCTAGTTTTTGAGGGAAAAGAGAGAGGAGATATAGATCCACATTTCCACCAATCACTTTCTCCTCTTTGTGAGGGGAACCCCTTGGATCTAGATCTTGGAGTTCTTGGTGTTCTCCTTCTTGTTCTTCCTCTCATTTTCCTCCCTAGCATTAGTTGCTTCGGTGGGATTTGAGAGAGAAGGACTTGGGCACTCCGTGTGCCCTTGCCATTGCATTTGGTGCATCGGTTTGAGTTCTCCACGTGATATGTGGAAGTTACAAGTTGAGAAGTTTATTACTCTTGGGTGCTTGGTACCCTTGAGCTTGTTCCTCTTGGGTGCTTGGGCGCCCTAGACGGTTGGTGGTGTTCGGAGCTCAATCGTTGTGGTGTAAAGCTTCGGGCAAGCGTCGGGGTCTTCAATTAGGTTGTGGAGATCGCCCCGAGCAATTTGACGGGTACCGGTGACCACCCCCAAGGGTTGCCAAAGTGTACGGGTTCGGTGACCGCCCCCAAGGGTTCCCATTTGTACGGGTTCGGTGACTGCCCTCAAGGGTCCCTTAGTGGAATCACGACATCTTGCATTTATGCGAGGGCGTGAGGAGATTATGGTGGCCCTAGTGTCTTCTTGGGGAGCATTGTGCCTCCACACTGCTCCAAACGGAGATTAGCATCCGCAAGGGTGTGAACTTCGGGATACATCGTCGTCTCCGCGTGCCTCGGTTATCTCTTACCCGAGCCCTTTACTTATGCACTTTACTTTGTGATAGCCATATTGTTCTTGGTCATATATCTTGCTATCTCATAGTTGCTTATCTTGCTTAGCATAAGTTATTGGTGCACATAGGTGAGCCTAGTTGTTTTAGGTTTTGTGCTTGACAAATTAACCGCTAGGTTTATTCCGCATTTGTTCAAGCCTAAACCGTAATTATTTTAAAACGCCTATTCACCCCCCCCCCTCTAGGCGACATCCACGATCTTTTAGCCGTGAAATCCAATTATAGTCTATCCCGCCAGAAAGACGGTTAAGAAGACTTACTGAGAAATCACGTCTCCCCGTTTTAGATAAGGCCAAAAAGTCTAAATTGTACTCCCTATTACATTCTGCAATGAATATATGTTTAGCCAAGTCACCAAGACCTCTGCTATTAAAGAACATGCATTCATGAGGAAACAATAGGAGATTTAGAAACTTTCACCCTCTTAGAGGGTTTATGACCTCTTTTCGAACGGTCAAACTTGGATTTATGACCGGAAGTTGTAAGCTCAATCAATGAACTAAGCCCGGGCTCCTCCAAGCCCACATGTGAAACCTCCCCTACTACATGAGCGAGTAGCTGACCATCTGATGTGGCATGCAACTCTTCGTCATCTAGATGTGAGAAGAAGGATTGCTCGAAACTCGTGGTTTAACCTTTAATCGGTCGTATTCCAAATGTCTCAAAGCATTTGCAGAAACAGAAATATCATTCTCATTATTTCCTAGAGTAACACCCACTTTATTCAACTTAGAAACTATGGATCTAGTAGAAAAGGATAAAAATGATTTAGGTGATGACGAAGTACCTTGGTTGTCGAGGTTCTGCGTTGCTTTTCACCGCATAGCCTTGGTCAAAGAGTCCTCGTCAGTAGCCATCCTACCATCATCGGCCACCAAATGGCGGCCACTCCGGCGTGTGGGTGTCACCTCTGATGAAGAACATTGTGCAAGCACCGCTGCTGGAGGAGGGGATGAGGGTGGAGTAGCAACCCCCTCCCCGGCAGTCTCGATCGCCGGTTCACACGACGCCGCCAGTAAAGATGGCGTGTCAGTACACGGGACCACGGGAGGAGCTTGGAAAGGAGAGGTGGACACGTCCGGCTCGTTTGATGCTGAGGAGCAGCTGCGGGAGCGTCTTGCTCCACAGGAGTCCGAATAGTCGCTGAGCTTGTAGCGCTGCATGGATGCACGCCCGTCGATGCACTGCATGGCTTAATACCCAAGGCAACACTGCATGGCTGTACATACGTGAGTAGTCCTTCATGTTCCAACCCTCCTGTAGTATGCATGCGCTGCTCCAACTGTGCTGCTTACTGGACGGCCTCATCTCCAGCCTCTGGATGCCAGCTCTTCAAACGCGCACCGGGGCGCCCCGCAGTACCTCCGGCTTCCTGCACCTGATTGGGTACAGCCATCTTCGACGACGCCGTCCGTGTCATCGACGGCGCCACCTCAGCAGCTCTTTGCACATTATCAGAAGGAGAGACCGAGTGCCCTGCCGAGCCGCCGGTGGCCTGCATCGCCTGGAGGGCAGCGAACGGCGATGTAGCTTCCCGAGAAGGTGACGACGGCCGTGATACATATATTGCCCGTGGTGTATGAGGCAATGGTGACTCCTACCGGTGCATTCGTGAGGATTTATGAAGACCCGCGGCATGCTCCATGCCTCTCGACGTCTGCGATGAGGAGTTAAATGGAGTGACAGCCAAGAGCACAGAACCACCTCCCGTCGCACCACCAGAGCCCCCACTCGACAGACCATGAGACACATTAATGTTATTCGCCGGAGCAGCACTAGACGACGGATGGTTGGATGGGTGTTCTGAGGTGTCCATCTCATCGCCCTTCTCCTTGGCGCCGCTCTCATCGTCAGCATCATCACCCTTGCATTTCCAGATATACGGGACAAAGTCAAGATCCGGAATGTATCCTGCTGGCTCCCTCCTGAACGTGAAGGCGTAGCCCTTGAGCTTAACCAGCACATCGGTTGCAACAAAAGGCCACGCAACATCTTTGTCTTTAGACAAAATCTAAGAGTTGGTCATAGCCAAGAGAATCCGGACAACACCACGGCGTCGAAGGCTAATGAGATCCACATCTAAGATCTTTCCCATCAAAATACCAATGGCCCATAGCCCCCAAAAATGGTGCACTGTATGAGGAACACCCTCAACATGGAGCCAAATCTGCTGAAGCTCCAGCTTATGTGGGACCTCCTGTGATCTCCATGTTGTGACAGTCATCTGGGCATTAACCGACGACACGTTCATCTGAATTCCATCGACCCTGTCCAAATCCTCGAAGGATGGAAAGCTAACAAGGTAAGCATCGAACCCATGTTGAATAGCCTCCCACTTCCATTGATCATGTACCGGGCATCTCCTTGCGATCTGGCTCTCGACAACGCTAGCCGGTACCATCAACCCACTAACCTGAACACGAGTGATCGGTGTCTGTGTCGGCGCCAAATGATCCTACACCACATAGTCAGGCAGTTGGGCAAAATAAGTCTCCTCGGCGCCAACTCCTGAGACAAAACTTGGCAACCGACCATGACAGGTATGGCGGGCTATAATGGAGGGAAGAGATGTCCTTAAGCAGGGGATCATTAGGAGAATTGGAGATGGCTCAACAACAAGAATTTGGGCGGATAACTGGATACCAAGGATCGCTACTATGAGGCCGTTAGCTCGTCTCTCTGCCAACCCCCCATCTTTAGTAAGCGAGCTAATTGATGCACACAATGCAGCATGGAATAGAGAAGCCCTTGATGCAAACTTTATAGCGACGGACACTTTGGCAATCTTGGCCATCCCGATCTGTACGAGGCAGATGGACGATCACTGGGCTTGGAACTTTGAGAGGAACGGAGTATTCTCGGTAAGATCTGCTTACAGAATGTTGGCTGACACAAAACGTAGAAGGGAGGAGTGGTTAGAAGGCAGGTCTGGCTCCTCCGGTTTTGAAGCAGAAGCCAGATCTTGGGGGTCACTGTGGTCCGTTCAAGTTCCTGAAAAAATATGTCATTTCATGTGGAGGTTGTCCAAGCTTTCGATCCCGACAGAAGATATAAGACATGCTAGAAAAATTGCGGATGATGATAAATGCCGGCTTTGCGAAATGAGAGACTCATGGCGACATCCACTGTTTGAATGCTCAGTTGCCAGGTGTGTTTGGGCCCTAGTAGATGAAAACATACTTGACTTTATACAAGCGTCGACGGAGCCGAATGCCAAAGTGTGGTTGTTTTCAGCTATTGATCATCTTCCACGAGATAGTCTGGTGACGATGCCAGTGACTATGTGGGCAATATGGTGGGCTCGGCGGAAGGCTATCCATGAGGGAGACTTGCAAAGCCCACACGCTACTCATTCATTTGTAAGAAGCTTCATTGCAGAACTCACAACTATCCAGACTAAACCGGGGGCAACACATGGTGAGACACACACAGCTACGAGATCTGTAGCCAGGCAAGGGTGGAGGGCGCCCGAAGTTGGAGTTGCTAAAATTCAGGTCGACGGGGGAGTTTCCAGAAATGGGAGAAGAGGGGCAGCCACTACCATATGCAGGAAGGGAAAACTTTGTTTTTGCCACTCTACCTTTTGCCTACTTTGCTTATGCCACTATATAATTTGACATATCACTTTTGTCACTCTTAGTTTTGACAATACATCACAAATGTCATTCCATGGCAAAAGCAATAACTTTTCATTTCACTTTTGCCACTCTTAGGTCTTGATAATGTATCACAATTGCCACTTTAAAATTATTGCTTTTGCCACGGAATGGCAATTGTGATGTATTGTCCAAAACTAAGAGTGGCAAAAGTGAAATGTCAAATTCTAGAGTGGCATAAGTAAATTTGTCAAAAGCTAGAGTTTGGAAAAAACAAAGTTTTCCCATGCAGGAATCATGATGGTCTTTTCCTGGGATCCTCAGCAATGGTTTTTGATGGGATAAGTGATCCACCGATGTTGGAAGCGTTGGCTTGCCGCGAGGCTCTTGCCCTAGCTCAGGATCTATATCTACACCATATTGTTGTTGCTTGTGACTGCTAGACAATTGTGGAGGAAATTAAGAAGGGGTCAGAAGGGAGATATAGTACTATTATAAAGGAGATCCAGGCCCAGGCAGTTTGTTCAATGTGACTTCATCCTTGAAGGTCGACAAGGAAATGTTGATGCTCACAACTTAGCTAAATTTTGTACTTTTTTAGTTCAAGGGCGCCATATGTGGCTGAGAGTACCTCATGATCCCTTTGTTATTCCTGTAAACCGAATTATTGATCAATAAAGTCTGGTTTACCACTCAAAAAAAAACTAGCTTGAAACAGAAGGACTTTTCACCGGATTCTGTGCCAATATTTATGTCGTTTTGGCTATTGTATTGGTCATGCCATCTTTGCTGATGTATTATATTTTTTCTTAATAAATATACATGCAACTCTTCTGCATGGTTTGGAAAAAAACTATTGGGTCGGTCGTCAATTGATATGTATATTTATGTCATTTTTGGCTTTGTATTGATCGTGGCTTCTTTGGCGGTGTATTATCTTCTTTCTTTATGAATGTACATGCAACTCTTCTGCATGATTGGAAGAAACTACCGGGTCGGTCGCCAGTCAAGTGACGCCTCTCTAACAAGCTCCCGTACTTCCCTTATTTGTGGTGATTCGGTGCATGCCAATCCACCTAGAATTTGCAACAGTTTTGCTAAAGCACATTTAGATATGCTTTAAGTATTGCACATCTAAGTTCTATATCATTGATTTTACATGAAGGTTTGTGCAAACATTTTTTATTGTCGTTTTCTCTCTCTTTTTAGTTCAATTGAGGCACTTAGATCTGCGATAGCTAGTGCAGATCTAGATGTGCCCTGCTTGCAGTGTTCAGCTAATTTGGTGTTCATGTAGGACCTTCAAATATTCTATGAACCTTGTGGGTGGAGGAAACGAAAGTTCAGTATAAATAGTGTAAGTAGTTCGGCTAAATGAGCAGTAATACAGCATCATCACACACTGCAGAGAACAAAGGCTTCATAGAACAGCAGCTATCTTACTGCTTCTAATCTCATGATCCGTAGTTGTACAGAGATAAACAGCCAGTTGTAGCATCTCATCGCTCAAGCCGCGCACTGCAACACCGCACAGTGTCATCACCTCACTAATTAATTATAACAAACTCAAAAGGTCCTTGGTAGAACAACAGGTTAAGCTGCAACACATTTTAGGTGTCATCCTCAGCTCTCATTCCTCCGACGTCAGGAGCACACTGCCCCTGCAGTAGGGGCAGTCGCCGTGGGATCGAAGCCACCGCTCGAGGCACGCCGAGTGGAAGACATGCTTGCACCGCAGCTGCATGAGCCCGTCTGCCTCGCCGCACCTCTCCAGGCATATCGAGCACTCGCAGGCTGTTTCTTGTAGCACATGGACCGGTTCGGTGCACGGGGTGACAGGCATGCACTTATCTACGGTGCTGAAAGGCTCTGGGAATGTTTCTTGGACTTTGTTGTAGGTGGTGATGGATACACTGGATTGGAAGTAACTGGTTAGGCTACCAAGTTCGCTATCGGCCAAGTTGGAAATACCAATGTCAGCAGGATGAGTTACTACTCCAGCCCAAATGGTTTCGGAGCACGAAGTGTTTTCCCTGAAACAATGGACGATCATGAGTAAACATAGAACGAATATAGATCATCAAATTCTGCACTGGAAGAACAACGTGATAAGTTTTGTTTTGGACCTTCTTCCTGACAAGTCCACACTATTAAGCCTCTGAAGAAGCCTTTCTCTAGCCTGTTGAACAGCATCAGGAAGCCGTCCATGATCCGATACACTGCGGCTTAGCCTTGACCTGGAGCACGTGAACCCTATGTGTTCTATTTTGTTTCCAGCACATCCCACAAGCTTAGCCCCATCTCTTTGGTTTGCCGGAACAAGTTCCTGGCCCTGTTTTTTTTTTAAATAACACATGTTAGAACCTATTCGTAGAGACTGAAGAACGTTTCACAACTATCATCATCACAACAGAAAACTTGGGAAAATAAGACTGTGTTATTCTCCGCCGAAAGTGGTTTGTTGCATGCCTGGAAATAGCTCAACGATGCGTAGGAAATAGCAGCCAACTCATGACATCAATAGGAGATTCTACACATATTTAACTAATTTTCCATAGGCTACAAGCCTGTGATAAGGGTCAAGAGTTCATCTGCTCATAACTGAGATATGTCTCAAAACTGTGTTTGCTCCATTATCAGAGTTCTAGCAAGTAATTTGGTAGAAATTGATCAAACATGAGGAATATTTGACATAATAACACTCACTAGACAAATGGTTGCTCTTTCTGAAAATAAACATTCAGACGGTGAGCAATCACAGAGATTAGCACTTTGTAGTCCCCACAATGATTTCGGCCACTTAAAGCTTTGGCGTAATCATTCTACCAAAGCCTGCAAGGCTGCAACTCATTACTCATCCATGTCACTGAATAGCTGTTCAAAAGAACTATCATTGTCATGCACACACTGAACTTTCCACAATAGATTAGTAGAGCCTCATTTTTCTAGGAAAGAATATTCCAGTATATACTGGCTCTACGACAACACTTACTGTAAAAGTATGATTATCAGTTCAATACACGAACCCCCTAAATTCTAAAACCAGTTACTTATATATATAGTTTGGAAAAAGACGGCACAAAATTTCTGGTACAAGCTCAGATTTGCCAAAAACATCTGCAGCCTCTTTGTCAAAGATGTTTATGAGGAAATACGAGATTGTCCCTTCGTTGCAAAATTAAATAAAACAACACTCATGAACAAACTAACAAGAGCTATATGCAACACAATCATTCCTATGCAGTGAACAATTTGTGCGTGGGCGAAACATGTACGCGGTCAGGTATTGAACAAAGGGTACACACATAAACAGAAGTGCAGCTGGTTCATGGTTCCACACCCTGGTTCATCTCAATTCCCAACCAATCCCGGCAAACGTACACCAAGAACACATAATACATATTCTACTTGGTCTTCATGTTAGTCCCACAAAAATAACAGTATTTCTCCCTTGATCTAATAAACAAAATCTAGTATAGTAACAGTAGCTTTTCTGAATTAAGTGTTACTACCAAATTGTGCACAGGGCCATGCTCCTCAGTCCATGTATAAAATATGAATTTTACCAACCTTGTTCTTGAATCTTGACTAGCTGTAACTGCTCTGACCCCATGGCGTCCCCACACCCTACTGCACTATCTAGTTTTGTGAAACAAATGTTTCGATATTTTTCCGCGGACGCGCATCAAAACGCACCCCTGAATTGCTGCCTCAACCCTTAACATCCGGACTCGCAAAAACAAGCCCCCGCAAATCGCGGCAACTGAAGCTCCAGACAGGAAGCAAAACCATGCAGAGAAAAAGTAACAGATCGCAGGCCACTTGGGCCAGGGTAGGGAGGGGATCGAGGAAGATGAGATGAGACGGCGCGAGCTCACCAGCTTGTGATGATGGTGGTGGTGGTGGTTTGAGACGGCCGAGCTGCGCTGGCGGCGGGGGGCGGAGGCGCTCGCCCCGCGGCAGGGCCGGCGGCGCGGGTCGGGGGGCTCCGGCGGCGCCGGCGAGGGGCGGCGCTGGAAGTAGAGGAGCTTGGAGGCGATCGGCATGCAAGGGAGGGAAGGGAGATGTGGCAAACTGTTGCAGCTCCACCTGCTTCTCACACCGCTCTGTCTCTCCCTCCTTCCTCTTTGCAATAGCACTAGTGGCTTTATATCTCGAGATGTCGAGAGAGAGAAAAAGCGGTAGTGGCTTTATTTATTGCAGCGTTTCAGTTCTCTTTTCGTGTTGCGCCTCTCCCTTTCTTTCTCGGGTCTGATTTTTTCAAGAATCTTTGGGGATTTTTGTTGTTGTCGTTGTACCGTCCGATCAGGGAAATGGACGGTGGGATGGGCAGCTGATGAAAGGGACGTGACCCGCGAGAACAGTGAAGTGTGACATCCTAGTACTAGTAACTCACTTGGAACAGTCGTCTTCTTTGCTCCAACTATGGCTACTAAGAGTTGTCCTTCAATTAATGATAGATACATTCATTTGAGGAACAAGTTTGAGACAAGTTTTTTCAAGTTTTTTGAATGAAAGGAGTAAAAATCTTCTAGGTAAGGGCCTCTATATTCACATGATTCTAAAAACATACTAGTAACAGAAATAGGAAAATCATAGAATTGCAATGTCATACCCATTTGAATCTTATGTAGAATTTTCATATGTTTGATTGTATGTATCGCTGAAAAACGGTATGGCTTTTGAGTGTTTTTGAGTCGATGCTAAAGTTTTAATATAAAGGAATATTTCGAAAAATATATATCGGAAATTTCTATGGATCGCATCAAACGACCAACGATGCTGCGCTATCTGCTATCTGAAGAACAACTGAAGGAAGCACGATGCCAAGTGCCACCAATGTTCGGAAAACACCACTCAATCAAGCACGATGAATGATTACTTTGGAGTAAGATTTGATTCTAATGAAATCTTGTGATTGCTTGGCAGCAATAATATAGTGTCAAAAATACTCTTTTATTATGAAACGGAAGAAGTAGCTAATTAAGTCTCGCTGCTAATGCGTCTCTCGACGACCTTGAGGGCCATTTCAAAAGTTGGTGGCCGTCATAATCCGAAACCGAGACTCGACCAGCAAGGTTAAATGTCGTCAAATGTCCTCACTATAATTAATTAACTATAACTTTCGTCCTGGTTTATTGGTCCCTTTTATAATTTATGTCAAATTTTGTCCAAAGATTTAATTTACAAAATGTTAATACATGTCAACGAAAATTGTATAGTTGGATTTCTATTTAAACATAGTTTTCAATAATATAATTTTTATGACATGTATAAATATATTATTAATTAAATTTATGATCATTATTTTGCATAAAATACAATAAGGACCGATAAACCACGATGAAGATAATACTACTCCGGCGATAAGTACACTTATCAACGTTACGAGTGCGATGGTTACCTTTTTTGGCCAGCGCGACTAGGTTGCTCCCGTTATAAAACTTCACCACGAGAGACTCGTGAAAGGGCCAGCGCTAATAACTCTCCGGCTTTTGAGTTTTTGACCATCCCAAACGCCACGAGCGTGCTGGCCGCGCTAATCGAGGAGGCGAGGGCAGGTGGCAGTGCCGTGTTGGCCGGTAGCTCACACGTGGCACTGCAAGTCACAAGTCAAACTTTTCTGACTCGACCAGACAAATCTCGCTCTCTTCGTGACTCCGTCTAAGGCCAACTTCACCGCGCGACCTCAAACTGATGTCTAGTTTGATCGGATTTTGTCTTTTTGAGATGCCGATGGATTCGTCCGTGTCCGTTCTTGTTCGTTGGATCGTGTGTGCGCTTACCTTGCGGCCGCACCTTAAATCATGTCCGCGTTAGACATGATTTAAAAAAATAGAAAAATGTAAATAAAATGATTAAAAAAAATAAATAAGCGTAGTTTAATAAACATAAAACTTAGTTAGGGTCGTCACGGTCACAAAACGGTCCAGTTTCACGTCCAACTTGACATAATTAAACATAAAAAAGAAAATAAAAAACGGTCGCCGCCAGTGCGCTCCTGCCCGTGCCCGTCGATGTCGTCGCCGTCTTCAGTGGCCGTCGGCGTCGTCGGCGTCGCTGACGAGGTCCACGTAGGCCGGCGGCGTCCAGAGGTGGGCCGCCGGTGCGCGGTAGACGGGGGCGGGCTGGACGGCGGGAGGTGCCTGCACGACCTCCTCCCGTGGTGACGCCTCCCGCTCCGGTGATCGCGGCGGAGTGGCGCACCAATTCACGCCCACGGCGGCTGGCCATCTCCGGTGCAGTGCAGGACCAGCCCCACCCCTGGCCCAGCAGACCCGGGTGGAACGCGGCCACCGGCTCCTCCTCCATCGCCTCCTCCACGGCCACCATCTCCAGCTCGGGGATGGCTACCTTGCCGGCGGCGGAGTGGGCCATCATCTCCTCCAGGCCCTCCCATTGCCACTCATCATGCGTGTACATGGAGTCCTCCATGACATGCGCCATGAGACGAGCCTCCTCCTCCGCTGTCATGCGAGGAGGTGGTGGTGGAGATGGCGAAGGCGACAGCGACGACGTGGGCGTGAGGCCGCGCACCAGCCTATGCCCGCGCTCCTGGGGAGCAGGCGCTGCGTGCTCCCGACGTGGCCGACGTGGCCGCCGTGGCCCAGACGCCGTGCCGGCGAAGAAGGAGGCACGCCGCACGTCGTGCTCGTCCCTGAGCCAGGTATCCCAGAGGGAGGAGTCCGGGGCGTACCTGTCGTCATAGTACAGGTCGTCGGGGAGGAGGCGGCGGTGGCGCTCGATCTCTTCACGACGCGCACGACCGCTTGCCGGGACCAGCGGGATCGGCACACGATCGGTGGACAGGTGCCAGTTGTTGGGGAGGTGGACGTCGCTCCAGGGGAGAGGCGATCTGGAGCGATGTCCTCGTCTCCTAATAACAGCGGCACACCGACGTGCGGATGTAGTGCCGGTCGCGCTCGCCAGCGGACGTGGGGGCCGATGAAGAAAGCGGGCGGCGCGGGGGCCCGACGTGGTGGTGATGCGGCCTCCTTCTTCACGGAGCCGGCGCGGCGCCCCGACGAGGAGCCGGCCTCGCGGTCGTGCTTCCCCTTGCGGTTCCAGAAGCCCATGGCTTCGAGGTGGCCGGCCGGCGAGCTCGACAAAGGAGGGCTAGGGTTTAGCGCGGTCGGGTTTCGAGGAGGCCGCGGGATGGAGTGAGGCAGTGTGGACGACGACCGATTCACGGGTTCCTCATTTAAGAAGGACGACGACCTTCCATTGGGCCGATGACAGGTGGGGTCGGCCATCCGTGCGCATTGATGTTGGCGAGTGGAAGGTAGGTGGCCGCCCCGCCACGCGGCCAGACGCGGATGAGCGGCGCGTCCGTTCGGTGTCCGCGGCGACCCAAACCCGACGCAAAGATGCACTCGAAATGGGTCGGTCCAGACACAAAACGGACTAGATGGGTCCGGACCGTCGCGCGCTGGGCCACCTTATTTGTCCGTTTTATCCCAAACAGACAGGGTCGGACAGAATGGGGTCGTGCGGTGGAGTTGGCCTAAGAGCATCTCCAACAGGCGCCGAACACGCCGCGCGCAAAAAACTGATTTGCCGCGTGCCCATCGCCTGGTTTGGCGCGGGGCGCGGCGCTGGCTCCAGCAGCCGTGCTAAAATGCAGCGCGCGCCGCTCCAGCAGCGCGCAAAAATGCAGCTAATACGTCTCCAACGTATCTATAATTTTTGATTGCTCCATGCTATACTATCTACTGTTTTGGACTATATTAGGCTTTATTTTCCACTTTTATATTATTTTTGGGACTAACCTATTAACCGGAGGCCCAATCCAGAATTGCTGTTTTTTTTGCCTATTTCAGTGTTTCGAAGAAACAAAATATCAAACGGAGTTCAAACAGAAAAATCCTTTTTGGAACATGATTTTCTTCTCGGGTAAGACCCAGGAGACTTGGACCCTATTCCAAGAAGTACCGAAGGCGGTCACGAGGGTAGGGGGCGCGCCCCCCTACAGGGTGCGCCCCCCCTGCCTCGTGGGTCCCTCGGTGCTCCACCGACATACTCCTTCCTCCTATATATACCCACGTACCCCCAAACGATTAGAACAGGAGCCAAAAACCTAATTCCACCGCCGCAACTTTCTGTATCCACGAGATCCCATCTTGGGGCCAGTTCCGGAGCTCCGCCGGAGAAGGACCGTCATCACGGAGGGCTTCTACATCATCATAGCCTCTCCGATGAAGTGTGAGTAGTTTACCTCAGACCTTCGGGTCCATAGTTAGTAGCTAGATGGCTTCTTCTCTCTTTTTGGATCTCAATACAATGTTCTCGCCCTCTCTTGTGGAGATCTATTCGATTTAATCTTCTTCTTTTGCGGTGTGTTTGTTGAGACCGATGAATTATGGGTTTATGATCAAGTCTATCTATGAACAATATTTGAATCTTCTCTGAATTCTTTTATGTATGATTGGTTATCTTTGCAAGTCTCTTCGAATTATCCATTTGGTTTGGCCAACTAGATTGATAGTTCTTGCCATGGGAGAAGTGCTTAGCTTTGGGTTCGATCTTGCGGTGTTCTTTCCCAGTGAAAGAAGGGGCAGCAAGACACGTATTGTATTGTTGCCATCGAGGATAACAAGATGGGGTTTATTTCATATTGCATGAATTTATATCTCTACATCATGTCATCTTGCTTAAAGCGTTACTCTGTTTTTAACTTAATACTCTAGAAGCATGCTGGATAGCGGTCGATGAGTGGAGTAATAGTAGTAGATGCTCTTAGCGGGAGCCATCCTGAAGAGGTTGACCACCGTTAGCACATTGACAGATAAAATGAAGCTGAAACCAACGGAATGAAAATTGCAACATAAAGTCTTCACATCCGAACAAAATGAACGAATGCATTCCTCTTGAAATGGTCACATATCCATAAGTTGAGAAGCCACTTAGAATTTAGGTAGAGAAATAAATCAACAAGGTATGGATCAAGAATGAATACTCGGTAAAAAATCCCAATCTCAAACCAAATATCCGTGGAAGAAGAACTAGAGCTACAAGAATTCCCACCTATGAAACTCCCGAACCTTTCCGGTTATGCAATCAGGTGTTGGGGATACAGGGGAAGCATAATATCTCACCCAAATCTAGCAAATCCTACATCCAGCTGTATCCATCTTTCAACACATAACCGAGAAAAACTTCGGAAACCATCTACCTCAACCTTCGAAAAGCATCCGTTATACAAGTTATGGCGATACTCCCGAACTCCCGCCCCAGTACTGGGTGGCGTCGAGGTTATCTCACCAACGAACTTCATAAAAGAGATTTTCGATGTCGGTGTACTAAACTCAGGTATTCCAGAACTGCAATGATAAAATTGTGACGACAACACGTCGGAGGAGCGTTGACGAGGCCAAAAGACATGACAGTGTATTCATATGAACCATAGCTTGTCCTGAAAGCCGTCTTGGGAATATATTGTTCACGGATTCGAATCTGATGATAACCCACACGGAGATCAAGCTTGGAGAATACTTGGGCACCTTTGAGTTGTTCGAACAGCTCGTTGATGTTGGGAAGTGGGTATTTGTTCTTGATGGTCTTCTTGTTCAATGGACGGTAATCAACACAAAGTCGGTCCATTCCATCCTTCTTCTTCATAAAAAGAACACCACAACCCCACGGAGAAGAACTAGGCCCGGATGAGACCCATTCTCTCTTGAATATCGAGTTGCTTCTTCAGCTCCTTCAACTCTTCAGGTCCGAGCTTGTAAGGATGCTTGCACACTGGTTCCGTGCCAGGCTCAAGATCAATGACGAATTCAACTGGCCGGTGCGGAGGCATTCCTGGAAGCTCTTCTGGAAAGACGTCTTGATATTCGCAAACGACTGGAATCTGCGAGATAGCATCCAGTTCACCCTTCTCATTGAGAGAAAACAGACGGATTGTATCATCACAAGCGGCAAAGACAATTACATCCTCAGACGAATGAGTCAATTGAATCTGCCTGGCTGCACAATCAAGATGCGCCTTGTGCTTAGAAAGCCAATCCATTCCGAGAATAAGATCAATATCCGAGTTACCAAGAACCATTGGGGAAGAAAGAAACTTGTAGTCGCCCAACGTGATAGTAACATCTGGCACCTCCAGACTTGCACTCAAACGTTTGCCAGGAGAAACGATATCCATTTGTTTACCCAAATGAGAAGAAACGAACTCATGCTTGGTAAAAAATGGCTTTGACATGAAACAATGCGATGCACCAGTGTCAAAAAGAACTCTTGCGGGAATATCATTAACAGGAAGGTTACCCATGATGACATCTGACGAGTCCTCTGCCTGAGCTGCGTTCACCACGTTAACCTTGGAGTGCTTGGGGTTATGCTTGACCATAGCTGTACTTGCCGATCTCACCGGAGGAGGAGGAGGAAGACGCCTCTGATTGAAGCATTTGTTGGCATAGTGACCCTTTTGTTGGCACTTGTTGCACGTGACCTCTGAAAGCGGACGGTGATACGGAGCACTTGATCTTGGAGCTTGAGACGAAGTCTTGTTCTGAAAGCCAGGGTTGGGTGGGTGGGAAGATCCACTGCCACCTTTGCTCTTCTGATACGGCTGACGAAACAGAGGAGGAGGAAGCCAAAACTTCTGCTGCTTGGCCACTTGAGTAGAGGAAGACGGAGTAGTGTCTCTGACTCGCTTCTTGGAAGCATCACACCTCAGTTGAGCGGCCTCTTGCTTCAACACCATGTTGTAGAACTCATCGTACCTCAAGGGCTCAAAGAGAACAAGAGCTAGCTGGATTTCTTCTCTGAGACCACCCCTGAACTGGTATGTCATGCTCTTCTTATCAGGAATGTCCTGCTTAGCAAAGCGGGCGAGCTTCTGGAACAACTTGTTGTAGTCATAGACAGACAAAGAGCCTTGCTTCAGGTTGCGGAATTCCTCACGCTTGCTTTCAACCACGCTCTGAGGGATATGATGAGCTCTGAAATCTTGATGGAATTCATCCCAGGTAATCGCACGTCCACCTCTGGAATCCTTGTACTGCTGGAACCATTCTGCAGCTTGATCTTTGAGTTGGAAGGATGCGAACTTGACGAAGTCCTCAGGCCTGACGTTACTGCACTCGAAATGCTTGCACAGATCCACGAGCCAATCGTCAGCATCAGTTGCCTCAACACAATTGCAGAAAGGTTTTGGCCCATTAGCAAGGAACTGGTTGAGTGTAGCAAAGTGATTCTGATTGTTGCCTTGGTTCCCTTGGTTGCCTTGATTGCGCTCTTGAAGAATTTGCATGATCAACTGTGTGTTTGCATTGGTTGTGGCCATCACAGCTTGCCATGCCTCCGGAGGAGGTGGAGGTGGTGGCGGATCTTGATTCTGATTCTGATTGGTGCTCTTAGCGGGAGCCATCCTGAAGAGGTTGACCACCATTAGCACATTGACAGATAAAATGAAGCTGAAACCAACAGAATGAAAATTGCAACATAAAGTCTTCACATCTGAACAAAATGAACGAATGCATTCCTCTTGAAATGGTCACATATCCATAAGTTGAGAAGCCACTTAGAATTTAGGTAGAGAAATAAATCAACAAGGTACGGATCAAGAACGAATACTCGGTAAGAAATCCCAATCTCAAACCAAATATCCGTGGAAGAAGAACTAGAGCTACAAGAATTCCCACCTATGAAACTCCCGAACCTTTCCGGTTATGCAATCAGGTGTTGGGGATACAGGGGAAGCATAATATCTCACCCAAATCTAGCAAATCCTATATCCAGCTGTATCCATCTTTCAACACATAACCGAGAAAAACTTCGGAAACCATCTACCTCAACCTTCGAAAAGCATCCGTTATACAAGTTATGGCGATACTCCCAAACTCCCGCCCCAGTACTGGGTGGCGTCGAGGTTATCTCACCAACGAACTGCATAAAAGAGATTTTCGATGTCGGTGTACTAAACTCAGGTATTCCAGAACTGCAACGATAAAATTGTGACGACAACACCTCGGAGCTCAACTCCCCGGGACACTGCCACAAAACCCCTGACAGGAGGCACCAAGACAATCTTCTCGTCACAAAACCATCAGAATGATTCCAAGATACCCGCGTGATCCTAAATTTTTTTAGTGAAATTTGAGAAGAGAAGAGTCAAAACTCTATGTCAGGATGCCTTACCAGAGCGATGCGGAGACTAGGGAGTAAAAAGAATTCCTAAACTCTCCGATATATAATTCCTAAATGACTCAAAACATTTTTCTAGACACAACTCGGCCGCTAAAAACGATCAAGCAATGGGGGCTCCTAAGGTCTGGGAAGGCTCTGATTACCAACTTGTAATGCCCTCGATGCGGCTATAGCTCCCACGTGTCGAGGCACGACTTAGAGGCATAACCGCATTGAAAGCAATGTCGCAAGTTAGGCAATCTTCACAACATCCCATGTAATATAGATAATAAAAGGGGAGATACATAGTTGGCTTACACTCGCCACGTCAATTCAAGTACATAATTAACATTACATCATCCAAACACTCATGGCCCGACTACGATGCCAAAATAAAAGAACAACCCAACATGCGACACGGTCCCGATCACCCCAACTGGGCACCACTACTGATCATCAGGAAAAGAAACATAGTATCGTTGAGAGTCCTCGTCGAACTCCCACTTGAGCTCAAGCGCGCCATCTGGAGCGGAATCATCAGGCCCTGCATCTGGTTTGGAAGTAATCTGTGAGCCACAGGGACTCGGCAATCTCGTACCCTCGCGATCAAGACTATTTAAGCTTAATAGGTAAGGCAAGGTAATATAAGTGGAGCTGCGGCAAGCGACTAGCATATATGGTGGCTATCCTGTTCGCAAAAGAGAGCGAGAAGAGGAGGCAAAGCGCGAGCGAGAAACTAGAGAGCAACCTGTGCAAACATTACTCCAACACCATGTTCACTTCCCGGACTCTGCCGAGAAGAGACCATCACGGTAACTCACACTGTTGAATCATTTTAATTAAGTTAAGATTCAAGTTATCTACAACCGGACATTAACAAATTCCCATCTGCCCATAACCGCGGGCACGGGTTTCGAAAGTTCAAATCCCTACAGGGGAGTCCCAACTTAGCCCATGACAAGCTCTCACGGTCAACGAAGGAATAGACCTCCTCCCGAGATGTTCCGATCAGACTCGGTATCTCGGTTCTTCAAGACACTTCTACAGGTTAAAACAAATCCAGCAACACCGCCCGAATGTGCCGAGAAATCCCGATATGAGCTGCACATATCTCGTTCTCAGGGCACCCTCAGATAGGTCAAGCTACGAGTAAAACCAACCCTCGAGTTTCCCCGAGGTGGCCCCGCAGGCTGCCTGGTTTGGACCAACACTCAGAGGAGCACTGGTCCGGGGGGGGGGGGTTTAAATAAGATGACCCTCGGGCTCTAGAAACCCAAGGGAAAAGAGGCTAGGTGGCAAATGGTAAAACCAAGGTTGGGCATTGCTGGAAAAGCTTTAATCAAGACGAACTATCAAGGGGTTCCCATTATAACCCAACCGCGTAAGGAACGCAAAATCCGAGAACATAACACCGATATGACGGAAACTAGGGCGGCAAGAGTGGAACAAAACACTAGGCGAGAGGCCGAGCCTTCCACCCTTTACCAAGTATATAGATGCATTAAGATAACATGGCAATATAATGATATCCCAACAAGTAAATAATGTTCCAACAAGGAACGGTCTCCAATATTCACCTGCAACTAGCAACGCTATAAGAGGGGCTGAGCAAAGCGGTAACATAGCCAATCAACGGTTTGCTAGGACATGGTGGGTTAGAGGTTTAACATGGCAGTTTGGGAGGCATGATAAGCAAGTGGTAGGCATCGTAGCATAGGCAAAGCAAAAGAGCGAGCATCTAGCAAAGCAAAGATAGTAATGATTTCGAGGGTATGATCATCTTGCCTGCAAAGTTGTCAGAGTTGACTGGATCCTCGAAAGCAAACTCAACGGGCTCCTCGTTAGCGAACTCGTCTCCCGGCTCTACCCAAACAAGCAACAAGGACACAATCAACCACATGCAAAGCTCAAACAATATGATGCAAGGATGGTATGCTATGCGGGATGCAAAATGTGATGCATATGCAAGATTTGACAAGGAATGCATGAACCTGGCCTCAACTTGGAAATCCAAGTGTTCCACTGGAAAGAAGAGATGAAATCTCTTGAAAACGATATAAAGAACGCCGGAATCGGAGTTACGGTTTGGAAATGGCAAGCAATTCAAATATGACCACGATCTGCGATTTGCAGCAAGTAGCCATCTAAATGCAACAAGATGAACATGCTACAGCACCCAAACATGGCAAAAAAATACATGGCAGGGATCCACTCAAGATGCTTAACAAAATTCTAGCACTGAGCTACGGCCAATTCATCCATTAACAGGTTCAAACAAGCATGGCAAAAATGCATCTGGCAAACAGATCTCAGACTTAGTGAAATTAACACTTGTCTGGAATTTCAGATCAGATAGCACTCTTTGGAGCAACAAAACTACATGCTACAGGACCTGAACATGTCAAAGTAAAGCATGGCATGGAGCTACTCAAAGAGCTTAACAAAAGTCCCTTAGTGACCTTGAGCCAAAAGGGATCAGAAAATACATTTGCAAGCATGTGAACATGGCAAAAACATAATCAGTTCTCAGACTTGGTGAAAACTGGAGCATGCTGAAACAGATATCAAGTAGGCATGTTTACGAGCTCGATGCATTCACTACAGAGCATGTCATGAAAATCTAAGCATACACCCATCAAGAATACACAAAATAAAAGCTAGACATGGCAAGAACAATAATATAGCATGCACAGATCAACTACAACATCCTCGACAAAATCGCTAACAAGTAGACAATCTGCCCAGATTCACGAAATAGCAAAAGTAGAGCTCGATTGACTCAAGCTAGGGTGCTCCATAATTGCAAACAAAGACATGGATGGATAGAGCACCACAATATTAACAAAAAATCCTTACTGATCATCCTCAAAAGAGGCACGGATCACTAGGAAACAACATGAACATATGGCCATATGAGATAAACAGGTCAAAGACTTAGTGGAAATGCTAAGTCCCTGAAATCAGCATTAACAAATGCCTCACTTTGCAAGCTTGTGCTAGTCACCACACACATCACAAAAATACATGGGTTGCACCTCTAGAAAGATGGCAAAACCCTTAACAAAACATATGTAGAGCTCAGGGGCATATCATGCACACAATAATCATGGCAAAAATGACAAATATCTAAATGGAGCAGCAGATCTGACAATTATCTCAAGTAGCACTCTTCTAAAAGCATTTCGGTCATCAAGATGAAATCAAATGAAAATGATGCAATGAGATGAAATGATGTACTCTCTGAGACGAACATTTTGATATGCTATATGCCAAAAATGGAGCTACGGATGCGGAGATATAGCATGATGAAAAACGCCAATTATTAGGGTTTGGGACGAAAAAGTCAACCCCGATTCTCAGATCTGGATCTGGCGCGTTTCCCGAGGTTGGTCGGAGTGAGTTCGCCGGAGTTTGCCTGCCGGAGTGGAAGGCGGGGACGGCGTCGAGGGAGAGGAGGAGGAGGCCGGAGCCGTGCGGCGGCGCGGTGGCGGCGTCCGCGGCGAGGGACGGCGGCAAGGCCCGGCTTGGCGGCGAAGCGAACCGGGAGGCGGCGCGGCGGCCGGCGACGAGGTGGTGGCGGCGGACGGCGGAGCAGGCCGGCGGAGGAGAGACCATCGGGCGGCGCGGGCGACGGGCTCGCGGGGGCCCGACTCGGGCC
Organism: Triticum urartu; assembly: GCF_003073215.2. Classification (NCBI taxonomy): domain Eukaryota; kingdom Viridiplantae; phylum Streptophyta; class Magnoliopsida; order Poales; family Poaceae; genus Triticum; species Triticum urartu. The sequence continues at coordinate 82,996,874 of NC_053026.1, forward strand.
TCCCGGGCCGGAGCAGCGGCGGCGGGGCGTGCCACGTGGCGCGACGGGAGAGGCGGCGGCCGATCGGGCGGACAATGTCCGTCGGCGCGGATTTTGTCCGGCGCGGCGCGGTGGACGAGGAGCTAGGTTTTCGGGAGGAAGGAGAAGGAGATTTTTGGGTGTTCTTTATATAGAGGTAGAGGGAGCTAGGAGTGTACAAATGAGGTGTGGTTTTTGGCCACACGATCGTGATCGAACGCTCTAGATGATGGAGAGGGTTTTGGCGGGTTTTGGGCCAAAATGGAGAGGTGTTGGGCTGCAACACACACGAGGCCTTTTCGGTCTATCGGTTAACTGTTGGAGCATCAAAGTCCAAATGGTACGAAACTTGACAGGCGGTCTACCGGTAGTAAACCAAGGCCGCTTGGCAAGTCTCGGTCCAATCCGGAAATTTTTAATCCTCACACACGAAAGAAAGGTAGAATTGACCACCGGAGGAGAACGGAGCGCCGAAATGCAAAACGGACAACGGAGAAAATGCTCGGATGCATGAGATGAACACATGTGCAAATGCAATGCACATGATGACATGATATGAGATGCATGACAACGATAACAACAAACTGAGACAAAGACCTGAACCTGAGAAAATAAAATAATTTAAGGCCGAAAACGGCAAGAGTTGGATTACATGGGTAAGTCATATCCGGGGTGTTACAATTGATACCTTGGTTCTCAAAAACTGAGGGAAATACTTACGCTACTCTGCTGCATCATCCCTTCCTCTTTGGGTAAAACCAATGCAAGCTCAAGACGTAGCAAGAAGGATTTCTGATGCCGTTGCCGGGGAGGCTACGTAAAAGTCAACATACCAAGTACCCATCACAATCCCTATCTCTCGCATTACATTATTTGCCATTTGCCTCTCGTTTTCCTCTCCTCCCAATTCAGCCTTGCCGTTTTATTCGCCCTCTCTCTATCGTCCCTCTTTATTTGCCTCTTTTGCCCATTTCTTGTTTGCTCGTATGGTTGGAATAGCTGTTTATTACTAAACAGAGAACTTAAGATCTATGGATCCTCATCCGCTTGCCAATCTTTTTAAGGGATCCAATTATGATGAATCAAGTCCTAGTGATTTGGATGCACTAGATTATCTTTATAAGCTTTTGCCTGAAATCCGTAAATCTGAAAATCGTGATGAAGTGCTTTATGAAGTGACTCACGATAGATCTTTGAATAAAAAGCATGATTGCAATGATTTTATTATAAATTCTCTTGATGTCAATTGTGCTAATAATATGCAAAACCCTAAGCTTGGGGATGCTAGTTTTCCTATGTCTACTACTTGTTGTAATGATCATGGGGTGATTCTTCTTATGATATTGAAAATTTATTTAAACCCCATGATGAATATGAGATTGATAGTAGTGTTTGCAATATTATTAAAAGTGGGTTTGGAGAAGTCATGATTTTAGTTAATGTTAATCCCACTATTTTGGAAAAGTGTCAACTTTGCATGCATGTGGATCGTGTTGAAAATATTTTATGTGATAGCTATTTTGTTGAATTTGCTTATGATCCTACATATAATTATTATGAGAGAGGAAAATATGGTGGAAAATTTCATGTTACTAAATTACCTCTCGTTATGTTGCGATTGCTATTGTTTCTTTCTGCTTCTTTGCATATGCTAGTTTTTGCTTGCCTTGATAATTTGTTTGCCTATAAGATGCCTATGCATAGGAAGTATGTTAGACTTAGATGTGATTGTATCATGTTTTATGATGCTCTCTTTGTGCTTCAACTCTTATCTTTCTTGTGGGCGTCGTTAAAATCGTATGCCTAGCTATAAGGTTTTAAAGAAAAACTCTTGTTGGGAGTCAACCCAATATTTATCCTTGATGTTATTTAATAAATAAATTATCTAGCCTCTGTTCCGGTTGTGTTTTTTGTGCTTAATTAGTGTTTGTGCCAAGTAGAACCGTTGGGAAGACTTGGGGAAAGTCTTGTTGAACTTGCTGTAAAAAACAGAAACTTTAGCGCTCACGAGAACTGCTGTCATTTTTATTTGAAGAGTGATATTTAGTTAATTCTTTTTCCAGATGATTAATAGATAAATTCCTCACGTCCAGCAATTTATTTTAGAATTTTTGGGGTTCCATATCTTGTGCTAGATACAGATTACTACAGACTGTTCTGTTTTTGACAGATTCTGTTTTTCGTGTGTTTTGATGAATCTATGGCTAGTAAAATAGTTTATAATCCATAGAGAAGTTGGAATACAGTAGATTTAACACCAATACAAATAAAGAATGAGTTCATTACAGTACCTTGAAGTGGTCTTTTGTTTTCTTTCGCTAACGGAGCTCACAAGTTTTCTATCTTGAGTTTTGTGTTGTGAAGTTTTCAAGTTTTGGGTGAATTCTTTTGATGGATCATGGAACAAGGAGTGGCAAGAGCCTAACCTTGGGGATGCCCATGGCACCCCCAAGATAATCCAAGGACACCAAAAAGTCAAAGCTTGGGGATGCCCCAGAAGGCATCCCCTCTTTCGTCCACTTCCATCGGTAATTTACTTGGAGCTATATTTTTATTCACCAACATGATATGTGTTTTGCTTGGAGCGTCTTGTATTATTTGTGTCTTTGTTTGTTAGTGTGCCACAATAATCCTTGCTCTACACACCTTTTGAGAGAGTCATCTATGAATTAAAATTTGATAGAATACTCTATGTGCTTCACTTATATCTTTTGAGCTATGTAGTTATGCTCTACGTGCTTCACTTATATCTTTTGAGCGTTATAATTTTGCTGTATGTGCTTCACTTAGATCTTTTAGAGCACGGTGGTGGTTTGTTTTAAAGAAACTATTGATCTCTCATGCTTCACTTAAATTATTTTGAGAGTCTTAATAGCATGGTAATTTGCTTAATATAAATATGCTTGGTGTTCAAGATATGTGAAATTTTCTTTTGAGTGCGTTGAATACTAAGAGAAGATTGAAGCATGATAATTGTTTTGAGATATGGAGGTGATAATATTAGAGTTATGCTAGTTTAGTAGTTGTGAATTTAAATAATACTTGTGTTAAAGTTTGTGATTCCCGTAGTATGCATGTATGGTGAACCGTTATGTGATGAAGTCGGAGCATAATTTATTTATTGATTGTCTTCCTTATGAGTGGCGGTCGGGGACGAGCGATGGTCTTTTCCTACCAATCTATCCCCCTAGGAGCATGTGCATAATACTTTGCTTTGATAACTTCTAGATTTTTGCAATAAGTATATGAGTTCTTTATGACTAATGTTGAGTCCATGGATTATATGCACTTTTTCCCATCCTTCCACCATTGCTAGCCTCTCTAATACCGCGCACCTTTCGCCGGTATCATACACCCACCATATACCTTCCTCAAAACAGCCACCATACCTACCTATCATGGTATTTCCATAGCCATTCCGAGATATATTGCCATGCAACTTTCCACCTTTCCGTTTATTATGACACGCTCCATCATTGTCATATTGCTAGCATGATCATGTAGTTGACATCGTATTTGTTGCAAAGCCACCATTCATAATTCTTTCATACATGTCACTCTGATTCATTGCATATCCCGGTACACCGCCGGGGGCATTCATATAGAGTCATATTTGTTCTAAGTATCGAGTTGTAATTGTTGAGTTGTAAGAAAAATAAAAGTGTGATGATCATCATTTTCTAGAGCATTGTCCCAAGTGAGGAAAGGATGATGGAGACTATGATTCCCCCATAAGTCGGGATGAGACTCCGGACGAAAAAAAAGAGGCCATAAAAAAAGAGAAAAGGCCCAAATAAAAAAAATGAGAGAAAAAGAGAGAAGGGACAATGTTACTATCCTTTTACCACACTTGTGCTTCAAAGTAGCACCATGATCTTCATGATAGAGAGTCTCTCGTTATGTCACTTTCATATACTAGTGGGAATTTTTCATTATAGAACTTGGCTTGTATATTCCAATGATGGGCTTCCTCAAATTACCCTAGGTCTTCATGAGCAAACGAGTTGGATGCACACCCACTTAGTTTCTTTTGATGAGCTTTCATATACTTATAGCTCTAGTGCATCCGTTGCATGGCAATCCCTACTCACTCACATTGATATCTATTGATGGGCCTCTCCAGAGCCCGTTGATACGCCTAGTTGATGTGAGACTATCTTGCCCTCTTTTTGTCTTCTCCACAACCACCCTTCTATTCCACATAGTGCTATGTCCATGGCCCACGCTCATGTATTGCGTGAAGATTGAAAAAGTTAGAGTATGAAACAATTGCTTGGCTTGTCATCGGGGTTGTGCATGATTTAAATACTTTCTGTGGTGAAGATAGAGCATAGCCAGACTATATGATTTTGTAGGGATAACTTTCTTTGGCCATGTTATTTTGAGAAGACACAATTACTTTATTAGTATGCTTGAAGTGTTATTATTCTTTATGTCAATATGAACTTTTGTCTTGAATCTTTCTAATCTGAATATTCATACCACAATTAAGAAATTTTGCATTGAAATTATGCCAAGTAGCACTCCGTAACAAAAATTCTCTTTTTATCATTTACATACTCGAGGAAGAGCAGGAATTAAGCTTGGGGATGCCTGATACGTCTCCAACGTATCTATAATTTTTGATTGCTCCATGCTATATTATCTACTGTTTTGGACTATATTGGGCTTTATTTTCCACTTTCATATTATTTTTGGGACTAACCTATTAACCGGAGGCCCAACCTAGAATTGCTGTTTTTTGCCTATTTCAGTGTTTCGAAGAAACAAAATATCAAACGGAGTCCAAACAGAAAAATTCTTTTTGGAACATGATTTTCTTCTCGGATAAGACCCAGGAGACTTGGACCCTACTCCAAGAAGTACCGGAGGCGGTCACGAGGGTAGGGGGCGCGCCCCCCTACAGGGCGTGCCCCCTGCCTCGTGGGCCCCTCGGTGCTCCACCGACGTACTCCTTCCTCCTATATATACCCATGTACCCCCAAACGATCAGAACAGGAGCCAAAAACCTAATTCCACCGCCGCAACTTTATGTATCCACGAGATCCCATCTTGGGGCCTGTTCTGGAGCTCCGCCGGAGAAGGGCCGTCATCACGGAGGGCTTCTACATCATCATAGCCTCTCCGATGAAGTGTGAGTAGTTTACCTCAGACCTTTGGGTCCATAGTTAGTATCTAGATGGCTTCTTCTCTCTTTTTGGATCTCAATACAATGTTCTCCCCCTCTCTTGTGGAGATCTATTCGATGTAATCTTCTTCTTTTGCGGTGTGTTTGTTGAGACCGATGAATTGTGGGTTTATGATCAAGTCTATCTATGAACAATATTTGAATCTTCTCTGAATTCTTTTATGTATGATTGGTTATCTTTGCAAGTCTCTTCGAATTATCCGTTTGGTTTGGCCAACTAGATTGGTAGTTCTTGCCATGGGAGAAGTGCTTAGCTTTGGGTTTGATCTTGCGGTGTTCTTTCCCAGTGACAGAAGGGGCAGCAAGACACGTATTGTATCGTTTCCATTGAGGATAACAAGATGGGGTTTATTTCATATTGCATGAATTTATATATCTACATCATGTCATCTTGCTTAAAGCGTTACTCTGTTTTTAACTTAATACTCTAGATGCATGCTAGATAGCGGTCGATGAGTGGAGTAATAGTAGTAGATGCAGAATCGTTTAGGTCTACTTGTCACGGACGTGATGCCTATACATGATCATGCCTAGATATTCTCATAACTATGCTCAATTCTGTCAATTGCTCAACAGTAATTTGTTCACCCACCGTAGAAAACTTATGCTCTCGAGAGAAGCCACTAGTGAAACCTATGCCCCCGGGTCTATTCTCATCATATCAATCTCCATCACTTTTATATTGTTTTGCTATTTACTTTGCTTTTACTTTTTACTTTGCATCTTTATATCAAAAATACCAAAAATATTCTATCTATCAGATCTCACTCTCGTAAGTGACCGTGAAGGGCTTGACAACCCCTAATCGCGTTGGTTGCGGGTAGCTATTGCTTTGTGCAGGTACGAGGGACTTGAGCGTGGGCTCCTACTGGATTGATACCTTGGTTCTCAAAAACTGAGGGAAATACTTACGCTACTCTGCTGCATCATCCCTTCCTCTTCGGGGAAAACCAACGCAAGCTCAAGACATAGCAGCAGCGCGCGCGACTCGCCGGTGCATTGCATATGGCATTTTGAACACAAAATGAAGTCGATGAAACATTCAAAATGCAATGAACATGACATATAAAATTTCACACAAACAAGTTGATGAAGAAAAGTTCATGCCCACAAGTTCAAAATCATGCCCACAAGTTCATCCAACCAAGTTCGAAATGCAAATCAAGTTCAATACACAAATGAAAGACACATCATTCCTCGTCCTCGTCTTTGTCCTCATCCTCATCTTCGGAAGACGATTCTTCCACCTCCGAAGATGAATCTTCCTCCCTCTCCTCATCGTGCACCGCATCACGTGAAGCTCCGGCGGTGTTGGCAAGATCTTCAACGGCATCTTCATGGGAATGTGTGCAAGGAGGCACATCGAAAGACATTCCGCCCATGGCGGCCGGAGGTGCACCCATGCCTCCCATGAGAGAAGCAAAACTCATGCCTCCCATGGTGGCCATAGCGTCGGGGGGTTCTCCAAAGCCACCCGCCACCGAGGTCATCCGCGGCGGCATGAAGAGGCCGCACGTGAGGCCGATGGTCAGAGGAGCTCTGGCGGAGGCGAGGCCAACACCACCCGGGCTACGGTTTGCGGCGGCGGGGGGGGGGGGGGGGGGGGGGGTCGCGGCTATAGGACGGGGTGAGCGGGGTGCCGGCGCGTGCGTCCATGGGGTGCGGGTCGCCAGCGCTGGCGCACGTGGGGCGTTGGAGACGGAGAAGACAGAGTGCAGCGCGAGCGCTCGAGTGTGTCGCGTGCGGAAGCGGGCGCCCCAAATACACCGCGCGAGATAACGATTCCTGCCGCGCGCCCAACTCCTTATACTGCGCGCGCGGTTATTGCGCGCCCGCTAGAGCCACCCGCCGGGTTGCGCGCGTGCTAAACTGGGTATATTTGCGGCACGACGCCTGTTTAGCGCGCCTGTTGGAGATGCTCTAACGAACTCTCAAGTCTCAGTCTACTCTCTCGCACGCTCTCTGTCTCTGCCTGATACGTACTATACACAGGAGTGGTGCAGTTTTTTGACACCACGGTTTGGTGGAATCAGACGGTCGTTACGAGTCGCTTTCGCGTGACGAGACGACGTCGGATTCGTGTCTCAGGAGCGGCTTTCGTGGTGAGCTAGTGGTATACTGAAAGAGTGAGAGATATGACATCACTTTGAGAGGCCACCAAGGTACCACCCATATGAATTTTTATTACAGAAATACTTCATGAATTTAGGCGTGGAATCTTAAATCTCGAATGAAAGGGCATCATCAACATGACCACCAAATGCCCACAAATGTCCCGACCAACACGTATGAGTCCAACTTAGAAACCTGTTTTGCGACCGTTCCAACAATTGTTTCGAGAAGAGGCGTCATATTCATGTCGGTCTAGGGTAGACGGGACCGCCCTGCAGCATGCCGTGCATTGAAGTGGCACGCCGGCGAAGATTGTTGTACGCTTGCTCTCCGTGTCGCGTTCAATGCCGGCTCGGAGCAACACAACCGGACAGGGCGACGAGACGGCTTCCTAGTGCATTGAAGTCGGTTGACCGTTGATGTCCACTATGCAACTTCATTCTTGTAGACTTGTGTTGGGCTTCCAAGTGCAAAGTTTTGTAGTACAATAGCATTTTTTCCTCAAATGGATGACCTAAGGTTTATCAATTCGTGGGAGGCATGGGATGAAGATGGTCTCTCTCAAACAACCCTGCAACCAAATAACAAAGAGTCTCTTGTGTCCCCAGCACATCAAATACAATGGTAGATTGTATAGGTGCACTAGTTTGACGAAGAGATGGCGATACAATTGTAGTAATGATAGTAGATATTGATTTTTGTAATAGTAACAATAAAAAACAGCAAGGTAACGAGTAGCAAAAGTGAGCACAAACGGTATTGCAATGCTTGAAAATGAGGCCTATGGTCCGTACTTTCGCTAGTGCAATATCTCAACAGTGCTAATATAATTGGATCATATAACCATCCCTCAACATGCGATGAAAAATCACTCCAAAATTCCTATCTAGCGGGGAGCATAAGACGAAATTGTTTGTAGGGTACGAAACCACCTCAAAGTTATCATTTCTAATCGATCTATCCAAGAGTTCGTAATAAAATAACACCATATGATACATATCAACCAACTCTAATGTCACATAGATACTCCAATGTCGTCGCGGGTATCCGTGAGTTGATTATATGATATGCATCAAACAATTTCAGACTCATAATACTCAATCCAACACAAAGAACCTCAAAGAGTGCTCCAATTCTACCGGAGAAATAAGGACGAAAACGTGCATCAACCCCTATGCATAGATTACCCCAATGTCACCTCGGGAATCCACGAGTTGAGTGCCAAGACATACATCAAGTGCTCTCAAATCCAACAAAATATTCAATCCGATAAAAGTGAAATATCAAAGGAAAAACTCAATTCATCATAACAAGATAGATAGGGGAACCACCATATGATCCAACTATATTAATAAAGTTCACGATACATCAAGATCGTGTCAAATTAAGAACACGAGAGAGAGAGAGAGAGAGATCAAACACATAGCTACTAGTACAAACTCTCAGCCCTGAGGGTGGACTACTCCCTCCTCATCATGGTGGCCGCCGGGATGATGAAGATGGCCTCCGATGATGATTTCCCCTCCGACAGGGTGCTGGAACAGGGTCCAGATTGGTTTTTCGTGGCTACAGAGGCTTGCGGCGGAACTTCTGATCTAGGGTTATTTCTGGGGGTTTCTGTATTTATAGGATTTTTGGTGTCGGTCTCACGCTGAGATGGGCTTCGAGGGGCCCACCACCCAGCAGGGCGCGCTAGGAGGGGGGTGGTGCGCCCTGGTGTCTTGTGGGAAGCAGGGCCCCCCTCAAGTGGTTCTTTGCTTCGGTATTTTTCTTTTATTTAAAAAAACCATTAAAAAGTTTTGGCCAATTCCGGGAATTTTTTTCTGCACAAAAAACTACAACACGGTAGTTCTGCTGAAAACAACGTCAGTGCGGGTTAGTTCCATTTAAATCATATCAAAACCATATAAAATTGTTGTAAACATGGCATGAATACTTCATAAATTGATTGTGCATTGTTCAAAGATCTTCACCTCCAAGAGCTGCCGAGGATCGTGCCTATAGAGACGCATAGCTCTATACATGTTCAAACTTTTTGGTACTTGTTGCCAAAGGGGATAATTTTATAGACCATTAGACTTCGAGAGAGTGTCTTACTTTTGCTCGTTTGTTTTCTCGAGTTTTTGCTGCTAGTTGGTTTATGCTACTTTGTTCGTTATGCTTGTGAGATACTATGTTGGTTGTTTGTGATTGATCATACTATGCTTCATGTTTTACTCTATGCACTATCATCATCATTATCCTTGTATGATCATTCACTTATGTTTTGGTGATGCGTGCTTACTATTCCAATCATATCATTTTGTGTGCTCCACCAAGTCGTATGTGACATGGAAGAGTGATCCATGATCATAATTGATTGTGCATTTGCATTCAAACACAATTTTTTCAATAATGCACAAAGGGGAGCTCTTGCTTATCACATATTTCTCAAAGAGACGATGTATTTCATTCATTTAATCATTTACCGAAGCTTTGATCTATATGTTGTCATCAATTACCAAAAAAGGAGATTGAAAGTGTAACTAATCCCTGGGAGGTTTTGGTAATTCATAACAACATATATCTCATTGAACTAATATCCATTCAAATCAAAGATTTCAGGAAGTTCAATGATTGGCATGGCAAGGACTAGTGATTGTGGACCCCTTAAAATGCTAAGGACATGGATTGACAAAAGCTCAAGACTCTTCATTTTTTGGTTAAGTGCCAAGATCACATTGAGTCCATAGGAAAGCCAATACTATTAAAGGGGGATGAGGTTTTTATAATGATCTATTTGCTCAAGTGCTTAGTGATATTGCTCCACAACCCCAACCACTTTCTCAATCCAAATCTGTCCAAAACCCTACATTCCAACTCGGCCTTACTGAAACTTCCATATCAGGACCTACCGAGTTCATCTGGGCACTGCCACAGCCAAACCCTAACAAATCGGAGTCACCGATATGGTTCTCAGTCACACCGGGATGGCTTGCCCAACTCTTTGTAACTTGTTGCAATTATTTTGGTCTCACCGAGTTTTGTAATTGGTCCCACCGAGATGGCCTGCCAAACCTTCTATAACCAGTTGCAATTATTTCAGTTCCACCAAGTTTTGTAATCGGCCCCACCAAGATGGTTTGCCAACCTTTATGTTGTCTTATTGCTTCACTTTGGTTCTACCGAGTTGATGCAACCGGTGCCACCGAAACGAGGCCCGCCTTTGCCATTGCACATTGGTCCCTCCGAGTTGTTTCCTGTCGGTCCCACCGAGACCCCCAACATTCATATCTTTTACACGGGTCAGTGCAATCGAGATTTCTGATCGGTACCACCGAGTTGGGTCAAAAGTGTGTAAAGGTTGAATTTCATGTGAATGCTATATATGAAGGAAATATACCCTAGAGGCAATAATAAAGTTGTTATTTATATTTCCTTATATCATGATAAATGTTTATTATTCATGCTAGAATTGTATTAACCGGAAACGTAGTACATGTGTGGATACATAGACAAACAGAGTGTCCCTAGTATGCCTCTACTTAACTAGCTCGTTAATCAAAGATGGTTAAGTTTCCTGACCATAGACATGTGTTGTCATTTGATGAACGGGATCACATCATTAGAGAATGATGTGATGGAAAAGACCCATCTGTTAGCCTAGCATAATGATCATTTAGTTTTTTTGCTATTGCTTTCTTCATGACTTATACATGTTCCTCAGACTATGAGATTATGCAACTCCCGAATACCGGAGGAACACCTTGTGTGCTATCAAACGTCACAACGTAACTGGGTGATTATAAAGATGCTCTACAGGTATCTCCAATGGTGTTTGTCAAGTTGGCATAGATCGAGATTAGGATTTTTCACTCCGTGTATCGAAGAGGTATCTCTGGGCCCTCTCGGTAATGCACATCACTATGAGCCTTGCAAGCAATGTGACTGATAACCCACAAGTATAGGGGATCGCAACAGTTTTCGAGGGTAGAGTATTCAACCCAAATTTATTGATTCGACACAAGGGGAGCCAAAGAATATTCTCAATTATTAGCATCTGAGTTGTCAATTCAACCACACCTGGAAACTTAATATCTGCAGCAAAGTATTTAGTAGCAAAGTAATATGATAGTAGTGGTAATGGTAGCAAAAGGTAACGGTAGCAAAAGTAATGTTTTTTGTATTTTGTAGTGATGATAGCAATAGCAACAGAAAAGTAAATGAGCGAAGAACAATATATGGAAAGCTCGTAGGCAATGGATCAGTGATGGAGAATTATGCCGGATGCGGTTCATCATGTAACAATCATAACATAGGGTGACACAGAACTAGCTCCAATTCATCAATGTAATGTAGGCATGTATTCTGAATATAGTCATACGTGCTTATGGAAAATAACTTGCATGACATCTTTTGTCCTACCCTCCCGTGGCAGCGGGGTCCTAATGGAAACTAAGGGATATTAAGGCCTCCTTTTAATAGAGTACCGGAACAAAGCATTAGCACATAGTGAATACATGAACTCCTCAAACTATGGTCATCACCGGTAAGTATCCCGATTATTTTCACTTCGGGGTTAACGGATCATAACACATAATAGGTGACTATAGACTTGCAAGATAGGATCAAGAACTCTCATATATTGAAGAAAACATAATAGGTTCAGATCTGAAATCATGGCACTTGGGCCCTAGTGACAAGCATTAAGCATAGCAAAGTCATAGCAACATCAATCTCAGAACATAGTGGATACTAGGGATCAAACCCTAACAAAACTAACTCGATTACATGATAGATCTCATCCAACCCATCACCGTCCAGCAAGCCTACGATGGAATTAATCACACACGGTAGTGAGCATCATGAATTTGGTGATGGAGGATGGTTGATGATGACGATGGCGACAGATTCCCCTCTCTGGAGCCCCGAACAGACTCCAGATCAGCCCTCCCGAGAGGTTTTAGGGCTTGGCGGCGGCTCCGTATCGTAAAACGCGGTGAATCCTTCTCTCTGTTTTTTTTCTACCCGAAAGCAAATATATAGAGTTGGAGTTGAGGTCGGAGGAGCTCCAGGGGGCCCACGAGGTAGGGGGGCGCGCCCTAGGGGGGCAGGCGTGCCCCCCCACCCTCGTGGACACGTGGTGGCCCCCCTGGTCTTCATCTTTTGCACGGATTTTTATTTTTTCTGAATAGATGTTCCATGAAGTTTCAGGTCATTCCGAGAACTTTTGTTTCTGCACATAAATAACACCATAGCAATTCTGCTGAAAACATCGTCAGTCCGGGTTAGTTCCATTCAAATCATGCAAGTTAGAGTCCAAAACAAGGGCAAAAGTGTTTGCAAAAGTAGATACGTCGGAGACGTATCAACTCCCCCAAGCTTAAACCTTTGCTTGTCCTCAAGCAATTCAGTTGATAAACTGAAAGTGATAAAGAAAAACTTTTACAAACTCTGTTTGCTCTTGTTGTTGTAAATATGTAAATCCAGCATTCAAGTTTTCAGCAAAGATTATGACTAACCACATTCACAATAATGCTTAGGTCTCAAGTTTACTCATATCAATGGCATAATAAACTAGCTAGCAATAATAATAAATCTCGGATGACAACACTTTCTCAAAAAAATCATAATATGATATAACAAGATGGTATCTCGCTAGCCCTTTCTGAGACCGCAAAACATAAATGCAGAGCACCTTTAAAGATCAAGGACTGACTAGACATTGTAATTCATGGTAAAAGAGATCCAGCTAATTCATACTCAATGTAAACTAATAATAATGAATGCAAATGACAGTGGTGCTCTCCAACTGGTGCTTTTTAATAAGAAGATGATGACTCAACATGAAAGTAAATAGATAGGCCCTTCGCAGAGGGAAGCAGGGATTTGTAGAGGTGCGAGAGCTCGGTTTGAAATAGAGATGAATAATATTTTGAGCAGTATACTTTCATTGTCAACATAACAACCAAGAGATGGCAATATCTTCCATGCTACACACATTATAGGCGGTTCCCAAACAGAATGGTAAATTTTATACTCCCCCTCCACCAACAAGCATCAATCCATGGCTTGCTCGAAACAACGAGTGCCTCCAACTAACAAGAGTCCCAGGGGAAGTTTTGTTTGCAATTATTTTGATTTGATTTGCATAAAGCATGGGACTGGGCATCCCGGTGACCAGCCACTTTCTCGTGGGTGAGGGGCGGAGTCCACTCCTCTTGAGAATAACCCGCCTAACATGGAAGATACAGACAGCCCTAGTTGATACATGAGCTATTCGAGCATACAAAACAGGATATTTATTTGAAGGTTTAGAGTTTGGCACATACAAATTTACTTGGAACGGCAGGTAGATACCGTATATAGGTAGGTATGGTGGACTCATATGGAATAACTTTGGGGTTTATGGAGTTGGATGCACAAGCAGTATTCCCACTTAGTACAGGTGAAGGCTAGCAAAAGACTGGGAAGCGACCAGCTAGAGAGCGACAACAGTCATGAACATGCATTAAAATTAATCAACACCCACCATGAACATAAATATCGTGAAGGCTATGTTGATTTTGTTTCAACTGCATGCGTGAACATGCGCCAAGTCAAGTCACTTAAATCATTCAGAGGAGGATACCACCCTATCATACCACATCACAACCATTTTAATAGCATGTTGGCACGCAAGGTAAACCATTATAAGCTCCTAGCTAATCAAGCATGGCACAAGAAACTATGATCTCTAGTTGTCATTGCAAACATGTTTATTCATAATAGGCTGAATCAGGAACGATGAACTAATCATATTTACAAAAACAAGAGAGGTCGAGTTCATACCAGCTTTTCTCATCTCAGTCAGTCCATCATATATCGTCATAATTGCCTTTCACTTGCATGACCAAATAGTGTGAATAATAATAATAGTGCAGGTGCATTGGACTAAGCTAGAATCTGCAAGCATTCAATAAACAGGAGAAGACAAGGCAATATGGGCTCTTTTGTCAGATCAATAATAATGCATATAAGAGCCACTTCAACAATTTAATTATGGTCTTCTCCTATCGACCCCCAAAGAAAAGAAATAAAACTATTTACACGGGAAAGCTCCCAACAAGCAAAAGAAGAACATGCAATCTTTTGGGGTTTTCTTTTTAATTACTACTACAAGCATGGAAAGTAAACTAATTAAAAGCTACAACTATTTTTTTGTTTTTTCTTAAGGTTTATCAAACACACAAGAAGAGAGCATAAAAAGGAAATAAACTAGCATGGATGATACAATGAAAAAGTATGAGCACCGACATCTAGCAATGAGTGTGTGAACATGAATGTAATGTCGGTGGGAAATACGTACTACCCCAAGCTTAGGCTTTTGGCCTAAGTTGGTCTATGGCCACGGTTGGCCTGACGGATATCCATAGTAATAGTTGGGGTCGTACTGAGATGAAGAAGACTCTGATTGCCACTGGTTGGCAATCATCTCCGGATCCCAATGGTAATTAGACTGTCGTGGAGGATCAACTTGTGGTTCCGACTCTGGCTCTGTGGCTGATGTAGGGTTCCGGTAGGCGTGAATAGCCTCTAATGGAACAAAGGTACTGGCCTGAAGATAAATCAAACAAGGAAGGAGCAGGCAGGGTAATAGTCTCAGGATGATGTTTATGAAAGAACAATTTGTATTTAAGCTCCCCTTCCCTATTCTTAACAATAAAATTGTGTGCCACCATACTCTTATAATCTAAATAAACATGAGGCGGCAATTTTTCTTCCTTCTCATAATGCCTAATAGGTATGTTAAAATGTGCAGCTAGGCGTGAAGCATAGATGCCTCCAAAGATGGGGCCTTTTGTACGGTTTAGACTTAACCGTTTAGCAATAATACCGCCCATACTAACAGAGTTGTCACTAAATAAACCGTGGAACAAAATAACAATATCAGGAACACTAAGGTTTCCACAATTTCCACGACCAATTAAGCAATGACTAGCAAATATTGCAAAATAGCGTAAAGTAGGAAAATGTATGCTAGTGATTCATGCATCGGAAACCTTCTACAGTGATGGTATGAATAAACCCATCCACATCCTCGCAATGTGGTTCCTCTATCTTGCCCTCGAAAGGGACCAAACAAACCAGACAAAAATCATAAAGTGACATCTCCTTATGCTCATCGTATAAATAAAACTCCACCGTAGGTGGTGAGCTCCTAGAATGGAAATGAAAGTTTTGCACAAAGATATTTGTGAGTAAGAGATACTGTTCGCGTTGGTCATGGAGGAAGGCGGTGAGGCCTGCATTCTCAGCCAATTCATAAAAATCATCATAAATCCCGGCTGCTCTCCAGAAATCATCGGAAGGCCATTCACACGGCCGAACCTCCGCGGTGCGAGGCAGATTATACTTGGGCTTCTCTGCTTTTTCATTTTGCTTTTCGTTCGAGCTTCGGCTCGATGAGCCCCTCAAAAATCTCTTCATTATATTCTGAAAAATTCTGAAATTTTTAGTAACTTCAAAATAAAAGTGAACCAAACTCAATAAAATTGATAGCAACTACTCCTACAAGTGCCTAGAGTCTATATCATGCATCAAAACTACTTTTGACCATATAAATTTGACGTGCAAGCTCAAGAACGGGTTCACCTAAGCAGCAAAAATTTGCAATGAATAAAGCACTAGAACAAAAACTAATTGGACCAATGGAGGAGTCACATACCAAGGAATAATCTCCCCAAGCAGTTTTGTGAGAGGTGCTTTGAGCAAGGAGATTGTAAATGGCAGCAAAATGAGCTAGAACTCGTGCTTGAGCTGGATATTCGTGTTTGTGGGAGGAAGAAGATGTGTGTGGGTGCAGGAATAAGTGTAGGAGGGCCACCATGGGCCCACGAGGCAGGGGGCGTGCCCAGGGGGTAGGGTGCGCCCCTGACCCTCGTGGCCAGGTGCCAGCTCCTCCTGCTGTGTTCTCAGTGCCAAATATTCTCAAATATTCCAGAAAAAATCATATTTAAATTTCAGGGCATTTGGAGAACTTTTATTTTCGGGGTATTTTTATATTGCACGGATAAATCAGATAACATACAGAAAAATACTATTTTTATTTTATTTAATATAAATAACAGAAAGTAAAAGGAGGGTACAGAGAGTTGTGCCTTCTAGTTTCATCCATCTCATGCTCATCAAAAGGAATCCACTAACAAGGTTGATCAAGTCTTGTTAACGAACTCATTCCGAATAACATGGAACCGGAGAAATTTCGAATAACACTATGTTACCTCAACGGGGATATGCACATCCCCAATAATAAGAATACCATATTTCTTCTTGACAGTAGGAAGAGGAAATTCAAAACCTCCAAATATAATCGATGGAATTTTTCCAATAGAGTTGATACTATGAACTTGAGGTTGTTTCCTCGGAAAGTGTACCGTATGCTCATTACCATTAACATGAAAAGTGACATTGCCTTTAGTGCAATCAATAACAGCCCCTGCAGTATTCAAAAAGGGTCTTCCAAGAATAATATACATACTATCGTCCTCGTGAATATCAAGAATAACAAAGTCCGTTAAAATAGTAACGTTTGCAACTACAACAGGCACATCCTCACAAATACCGACAGGTATAGCAGTTGATTTATTATCCATTTGCAACGATATTTCAGTAGGTGTCAACTTATTCAAATAAAGTCTACGATATAAAGAGAGAGGCATAACACTAACACCGGCTCCAAGATCACATAACACAGTTTTAACATAGTTTCTTTTAATGGAGCATGGTATAGTGGGTACTCCTGGATCTCCAAGTTTCTTTGGTATTCCACCCTTAAAAGTATAATTAGCAAGCATGGTGGAAATTTCAGCTTCCGGTACCTTTCTTTTATTTGTAACAATATCTTTCATATACTTAGCATAAGGATTCATTTTGAGCATATCAGTTAATTGCATACGCAAAAAGATAGGTCTAATCATTTCAGCAAAGCGCTCAAAATCCTCATCATCCTTTTTATTGGATGGTTTGGGAGGAAAAGGCATAGGTTTCTGAACCCATGGTTCTCTTTCTTTACCGTGTTTCCTAGCAACAAAGTCTTTTTTATCATAACGTTGATTCTTTGATTGTGGGTTATCAAGATCAACAGCAGGTTCAATTTCTATATCATTATCATTACTAGGTTGAGCATCATCATGAACATTATCATTAACATTATCACTAGTTTTAGTTTCATTACTAGATTGTGTTTCAGCATCAGAGATAGAAATATCATTTAGATTCTCAGGTGTTTCAGTAATAGGTTCACTAGAAGCATGCAAAGTCCTATCATTTTTCTTTTTCTTCCTATTAGAAGGACTAGGTGCATCCATATTATTTCTCTGAGAATCTTGCTCAATTCTCTTAGGGTGGCCTTCAGGATCCATATTATTCTTACTATTCAATTCATTGAGCAAATAATTTTGAGCCTTAAGTACTTGTTCTACTTGAGTGGTAACCATAGAAGCATGTTTACTAATAAGTTTAAGCTCACCTTTGACGTTAGCCATATAATCACCCAAGTGTTCAAGCATATTTGAAATTTTATTTCAATTGTGTACCAAAATAAGCATTGAATTCTTCTTGCTTAACCATAAATTTATCAAACTCATCTAAGCATGGGCTAGCAAATTTAGTAAACGGGATTTCAGCTTTATCATATCTATAGAGAGAATTTACCTTTACTACCTGTGTCGGGTTATCAAGACCATGAGTTTCTTCAATAGGTGAAGGATTAAGATCATATGTTTCTTCAACAGGCGGTAAATTAAGACCGTGTATTTCTTCAATAGGAGGTAAATTCTTAATATCTTCAGCTTTAATACCTTTTTCTTTCATAGATTTCTTTGCCTCTTGCATATCTTCAGGACTGAGAAATATAACACCTCTTTTCTTCGGAGTTGGTTTAGGAATAGGCTCAGGAAGTTCCCAATTATTTTCATTTGTCAACATATTATTCAATAGAATTTCAGCTTCATCCGGCGTTCTTTCCCTGAAAACAGAACCAGCACAACTATCCAGGTAATCTCTGCAGGCATCGGTTAGTCCATTATAAAAGATATCAAGTATTTCATTTTTCTTAAGAGGATGATCAGGAAAAGCATTAAGTAACTTGAGAAGCCTCCCCCAAGCTTGTGGGAGACTCTCTTCTTCAATTTGCACAAAATTATATATATCCCTTAAAGTAGCTTGTTTCTTATGAGTAGGGAAATATTTAGCAGAGAAGTAATAAATCATATCCTGGGGACTACGCACACAACCAGGATCGAGAGAATTAAACCATATCTTAGCATCACCCTTTAATGAGAACGGAAATATTTTAAGAATATAAAAGTAGCGAGTTCTCTCATCATTAGTGAACAGGGTGGCTATATCATTTAATTTAGTAAGATGTGTCACAACAGTTTCAGATTCATAGCCATGAAAATGATTAGATTCAACCAAAGTAATTATATCAGGATCAACAGAGAATTCATAATCCTTATCAGTAACAAAGATAGGTGAAGTAGAAACAGCAGGGTCAGGTTTCATCCTAGCATTTAGAGATTGCTTATTCCATTTAGCTAATAATCTCTTAAGTTCATAACTATCTTTGCAAGCTAAAATAGCTAAAGAAGCTTCTTTATCAAAAACATAACCCTTAGGAATAACAGGCAAGTCTTCATCATCACTTTCATCAATATTATCAGATTCAATATTTTCATTCTCTCTAACCCTAGCAAGTTGTTCATCAAGAAATTCACCAAGTGGCACAGTAGTATCAAGCATAGAAGTAGTTTCATCATAAGTATCATGCATAGTAGAAGTGGCATCATCAATAACATACGATATATCAGAACGAATAGCAGAAGCAGGTTTAGGTGTCGCAAGCTTACTCAAAACAGAAGGTGAATCAAGTGCAAAGCTTGATGGCAGTTCCTTACCTCCCCTCGTAGTTGAGGGATAAATCTTGGTTCTTGGATCTTTCAAGTTCTTCATAATGATAAGCAGATATAAATCCCAAGTGACTCAAAGAATAAAGCTATGCTCCCCGGAAGCGGCGCCAGAAAATAGTCTTGATAACCCACACGTATAGGGGATCGCAACAGTTTTCGAGGGTAGAGTATTCAACCCAAATTTATTTATTCGACACAAGGGGAGCCAAAGAATATTCTCAAGTCTTAGCAGCTGAGTTGTCAATTCAACCACACCTGGAAACTTAATATCTGCAGCAAAGTGTTTAGTAGCAAAGTAATATGATAGTAGTGGAAACGGTAGCAAAAGTAATGTTTTTGGTATTTTGTAGTGATGATAGCAATAGCAACGGAAAAGAAAATGAGCGGAGAACAATATATGGAAAGCTCGTAGGAAATGGACCGGTGATGGAGAATTATGCCGGATGCGGTTCATCATGTAACAATCATAACATAGGGTGACACAGAACTAGCTCCAATTCATCAATGTAATGTAGGCATGTATTCTGAATATAGTCATACGTGCTTATGGAAAAGAACTTGCATGACATCTTTTGTCCTACCCTCCCGTGGCAGCGGGGTCCTAATGGAAACTAAGGGATATTAAGGCCTCCTTTTAATAGAGTACCGGAACAAAGCATTAGCACATAGTGAATACATGAACTCCTCAAACTATGGTCATCACCGGTAAGTATCCTGATTATTGTCACTTCAGGGTTAACGGATCATAACACATAATAGGTGACTATAGACTTGCAAGATAGGATCAAGAACTCTCATATATTGATGAAAACATAATAGGTTCAGATCTGAAATCATGGCACTCGGGCCCTAGTGACAAGCATTAAGCATAGCAAAGTCATAGCAACACAATCTCAGAACATAGTGTTTACTAGGGATCAAACCCTAACAAAACTAACTCGATTACATGATAGATCTCATCCAACCCATCACTGTCCAGCAAGCCTACGATGGAATTACTCACACACGGCGGTGAGCATCATGAATTTGGTGATGGAGGATGGTTGATGATGACGATGGCGACTGATTCCCCTCTCTGAAGCCCCGAACGGACTCTAGATCAGCCCTCCCGAGAGGTTTTAGGGCTTGGCGGCGGCTCCGTATCGTAAAACGCGATGAATCCTTCTCTCTGATTTTTTTTCTCCCCGAAAGCAAATATATAGAGTTGGAGTTGAGGTCGGAGGAGCTCCAGCAGGCCCACGAGGTAGGGGGCGCGCCCTAGGGGGGCAGGCGCGCCCCAACCCTCGTGGACAGGTGGTGGGCCCCCTGGTCTTCATCTTTTGCAAGGATTTTTTTATTATTTCCGAATAGATGTTCCGTGAAGTTTCAGGTCATTCCGAGAACTTTTGTTTCTGCACATAAATAACACCATAGCAATTCTGCTGAAAACAGCGTCAGTCCAGGTTAGTTCCATTCAAATCATGCAAGTTAGAGTCCAAAACAAGGGCAAAAGTGTTTGCAAAAGTAGATACGTCGGAGACGTATTAGTGACTAATGAGTTAGTCATGGAATGATGCATTACATAACGAGTAAAGAGACTTGCCGGTGACGAGATTGAACTAGGTATGATGATACCGACGATCGAATCTCGGGCAAGTAACATATCGATGACAAAGGGAACAACATATGTTGTTATGCAGTTTGACCGATAAAGATCTTCATAGAATATGTAGGAGCCAACATGAGCATCCAGGTTTCGCTATTGGTTATTGACAGGAGATATGTCTCGGTCATGTTGACATAGTTCTCGAACCCGTAGGGTCCGCACGCTTAACGTTCGATGACGATTTGTATCATGAGTTTCGTGTTTTGATGAACTGAAGTTTGTTCGGAATCCCGAATGAGATCACGGACATGACGAGGAGTCTCGAAATGGTCGAGACATGAAGATTCATATATTGGAAGGCTACATTTGGACACCAGAATGGTTCGGGTCGTTTCGGAGTACCGGGGGTTACCGGACCCCCCCCCCGGGAAGTTAATGGGCCACCATGGGCCTTAGTGGAGAAGAGAAAGGGCCGGCCAGAGGTGACGCCCCCTTGCCCAGTCTTAATTGGACAAGGGGAGGGGGCGACGCCCCCCTCCTTCCTTCTCTTCTCTTCCTCCTTCCCTTCTTCTCCTACCTGGACTAGGAAGGGGGGGGGGTCGAATCCTACTTGGACGAGGAGTCCAAGTAGGACTCCCCCCATAGCGCACGCCCTAGGGCCAGCCACCTCTCCTCCCCCTTTTATATATGTGGGAGGGGGCACCCCAAAGACACACCAAGTCTTCTCTTAGCCGTGTGCGGTACCCCCCTCCACAGTTACACACCTCGGTCATATCGTCGTAGTGCTTAGGCGAAGCCCTGTTATAACCCACAAGTATAGGGCATCGCAACAGTTTTCGAGGGTAGAGTATTCAACCCAAATTTATAGATCCAACACAAGGGGAGGCAAAGAATATTTGAAGGTATTAGCAGCTGAGTTATCAATTCAACCACACCTGGAGATCAATTATCTACAGCAAAGTGATCAGTAGCAAAGTAGTTTGATAGTTTTGATAGTAGTGGCAGGAGCAACGGTAACAGTAACAGTGATAGTAGTGATTTGTAGCAAGTGTAATAGTGATATAACAGTAGTAACTTAGCAGAAACAATTTGGATAAATTCGTAGGCATTGGATCGGTGACTTGTTGGATGATATTCACCATGTGACAGGTATAACCTAGGGCGATACGTCACTAGCTCCAGTTCATCGATATAATGTAGGCATGTATTCTATAAATAGTCATACGCGCTTTATTAAAAGAACTTGCATGACATCTTTTGTCCTACCCTCCCGTGGCAGCTGGGTCCATATTCGAAACTAAGGGATATTAAGGCCTCCTTTTAATAGAGAACTGGAACAAAACATTAACACATAGTGAATACATGAACTCCTCAAACTATCGTCGTCACTGGGAGTGGGCCCGGTTGTTGTCACTCCGGGGTTGCCGGATCATAACCGTAGTAGGTGACTATAACTTGCAACATTAGATCTAAAACATGGATATAATGATGAATTCATAAACGGTTCAGATCTGAAATCATGGCACCGGGCCCAAAGTGACAAGCATTAAGCATAGCAAAGTCATAGCAACATCAATCTAAGAACATAGTTGTCGGTGTCAAAACCGGCGGATCTCGGGTAGGGGGTCCCGAACTGTGCATCTAAGGCGGATGGTAACAGGAGGCAGGGGACACAATGTTTACCCAGGTTCGGGCCCTCTTGATGGAGGTAATACCCTACGTCCTGCTTGTTTGTTTTTGATGATATGAGTATTACAAGAGTTGATCTACCATGAGATCAAAAAGGCTAAACCCTAGAAGCTAGCCTATGGTATGATTGTATGTTGTCCGACGGACTAAAACCCTCCAGTTTATATAGACACCGGAGGGGGCTAGGGTTACACAAGTTCGGTTACAAAGGAGGAGATATACATATCCGTATTGCCTAGCTTGCCTTCCACGCCAAGTAGAGTCCCATCCGGACATGAGACAAAGTCTTCAATCTTGTATCTTCATAGTCCAACAGTCCGGCTAAAGGATATAGTCCGGCTGTCCAGAGACCCCCTAATCTAGGACTCCCTCGGTAGCCCCTGAACCAGGCTTCAATGACGATGAGTCCGGCACGCAGTGTTGTCTTCGGCATTGCAAGGCGGGTTCCTCCTCCGAATACACCATGGAAGAGTTTGAATACAAGGACAGTGTCCAACCCTGCAAAGTAAGTTCCACATACCACCGTAGAGAGAATAATATTTCCACAAATCTAATCTGCTGACCCGTTTTGACAGCATGACATCACGCCATGGCCCGGTCATTATTCGAACCGTTCTTCTCAACCAGCTCCGCACATAACGCGAGGCGGTTTTCTTGACACGTCTTGTCAAAGCAGAGATCGTGTTCCCCTTATCACGGGATTCTCATCAATACAAACGTGGGTAACCCAACCGTGCCTGTTGGTATGACTCCTAGATCTTAGGCAAGTCCCAAACGGCCACGAGGAGGACGCATGATATTCACCCTCTTTATAAAGGGGACAAGGCTTTTTCTTTTTTCCCTCCCGCGCTCAATCAAATCCTTCCCCCGCCTCGAGTTCTAACACCCAAAGATCAGGTCAGGTGCTTCGGACCTTCAACTATGTCCGGATCCAACCTTCAAGGTCGGTGGATGCCTTCCTCCATCACAGAGGAGGACATCAAGAAGTTGAGAGAGGCCAGATATCTGACCGCCGAAATTTCGCATAGGCTGCCTGCCCGAGGGCAGGTCGTCCCTACTCCCGAACCCAATGAGAGCGTCGTGTTCATCTCCCACTTCCTCCGAGTACTAGGCCTCGCTCTGGATCCCTTTGTTAGGGGTCTTATGTTCTATTATGGGCTAGATTTTCACGATCTGGCCCCGGATTCCCTTCTTCACATCTCGTCATTTATCGTCGTATGTGAGGCCTTCCTCCGCATTACCCTCACTTCGGCCTGTGGCTCAAGACCTTCGATGTGAAGCCGAAGATGATCGAGGGGCGGCACGCAGCATGCGGAGGTGCTTTAATAAGAAAAATCGCTGACGCTCCATGGCCGGAGGGTTCCTTCCTAGAGGTGTCCGGATTGTGGCAGCGGGAGTGGTTTTACATCATAGCTCCCCGAAGTGCCAAGTGGGTAGCTGCCCCCACCTTTCGCTCGAGCCCCCCACCACAACTAATGTCATGGATCAGCAGGGGGCTGAGCTGGGGTCCAGCCAAGGACGTGCCAATACTGCAAAGCCGTATCCAAGATCTCTTTGAGAGAGATTTTAGTCTGGTTATGGTAATGCAAGTTATGCTAGTTCGTCGAGTCCATCCTTGCAAACGCTAGCCCCTCCGCATGTGGGAATTCAACCCGGAAGGACCACGAGCTATTCAGCATTTCCTCGGCATGACGCACGAAGAGATGTACAAATCGTTCTTCGGACCCCAAATAGAGTGTCCGGACACCACCGAGGACGTGGGTCTGAGCTGCAACCGCCTCGCTGTCCAAGTAAGTAATCCCATGCAGAACCTACTGTCCTTTTGTTTATCATGGCATCATTCTAAAGAGCCGCTCTTTGACCAGGACTGGATAACAAAAGCGATGATGATTAGGTGTTTGGCCCCCCTTCCTGAGGGCTTGGACAATCCGGTACTGGACAAGATGCTCGAGCCGGCGCCTTATCCAGTGCCCTCAAAGGAAGATGATGGGGGGAATAGAGAGGGCGAAAGCGGGCCTCACTCGCTACTTATTCCAGCCGGGGGAATGAGCGCCTCCGTGAGGGAGGACAACCAAAGGGAAGAATCTGACATTCTCTCTCCCCGGGGAAGGAAGAGGACTACCTCTGAAGATCCAGAAACTAAGGTTTCCAAATGGGAAAAGAAATCTTCATCAGAGGGTCCTGCCTCAGAGGGTATTCTTGCCGCACAATGTCCGCGCGGGATTCAGCCCTCTACCGAGCTATAAGTAATCGAAAAGTACTTAATAGGGGAAACATCCTACCTTGCTTCCGAAGACAATAACCGATTCTTATAAATTGTAGTCCGGATCGTAGCCCTTCTCGACAGAGTTCGTCTTCGGGGGATCTTCTTCCAGAGATGATGGAGAGCGAAACGCCTCCCCCTGACACCCCGCCTCATGAAGCAGGCGACCTTGAAGTGTCGTCGCGAAGGGTATCTCCGGATCCACTAAGGCCAGAGGATAACCCTTTGGCTACCCGAGATCCCCAATATTCGGCTCCTAAGGAGAGCGACAGCAAGGGTCCGTATAGTGTGCGGTCGGACACGCTGAAGGATCTTCTGGGGCAAGCGGCCGTCTCAGAAGCGCATCGTACGCTAATGGGTATGGTAATTGAAAGGATTTCATCCACCGAAAGCGGTTTGCATGAAGCCTTTATGAGTCTGCTGAAAGGCTTCGAGGTACATGAAATAGTGTATGTTTTTGATAGTACCGCATACGTTAGGTGTGCCCTATGCAGATAGTAGCCCCTGAGACTCTGGTTGTCGTCAAAAATGGTGGTAAACAGAGGATCATAGTCCCAGGTAATAACCGGACTGCCTTGATGTGCAGGTGGCTGAAGCTCCAGTGGCTAGCCGGACTGATGGGTTTGCCGAGCTAAAGCGACAACTTGATGCGGCAGATGCTGACATCGTGCTTGTCAACAAGCGGCTTGACGAGGCACAGGGTAAGTGATTTTTCCGGTGATCAACACATACTAAGTGGAGCATGATGCCAGTATCTTTAATATGTTGTGACTACAGATGGAGATGCCACCGTAGAGACCCTTCGGGCGGAGCTTGCCCGAGCCAAGGAGCAAGCAAGTAGTAGCAATGTGGCCGCTCTAAAGGCGGCCGAAGAGTTAAGGGCCGAACAAGCCGCGCATTGTGAGAGAAAGGAAAAAATAGCCAAGATGGTTGTAGAGTTAAAAGATGCCGCTGACCGTTACCAGTTTCTTAAAGAAGAAAACCGGGCGAAGGCGACGGACCTGAAGAAGGCCCTAGTGGCTGCCAAGGAAGGCCGCTCCAAAATTAGAGCGACGAAGGAGGAACTGAATCAAGCTGCGGATATCGTGTCTGGGAAGCCCTTCTTGCTGCGGACTAAGTTCAGAGATCCGAAGTATGCACCTCTGGACCGGCTATGGAGTTCTGCGGACGCCTACATGGATTTGGCTGCAAGTGCTGCTGATGCGGCCGAGTACTTCAGGGATCAGAAAGATCACGGAGTGGAAAAATTGTTCTGGTCGCAGTTTCATGCTCCAGTCCGTCCATTGCTGTTGAATGAGCGAATGGCTGAGTGGGCCGAGCTCCATAAGTTGTCCGGACTTGCCATGAGGTCCGTTGTGGATCACCTGTGGCCGAGAGGGCCAAGGCCGAATAGCTACTTTAGTTTAGTGCAACAATTCCTTGGTGTTGTGCCACGCATCAATGCTGTAAAGAGATCGGCATGCATAGAGGGGGTGCGGATGGCCTTTGCCCGTGTCAAGACATACTGGGCGGAGATGGAGGCCACCACTGTTGCGACACAGGGTTCGGCCGTAGGTCGAGTGGCTGTCGAACACTACTTTGAAGAAGTTCTTGAAGGTGCTCGTTCGATAGAGGCTCAGTGCTCGAAGAATATTATGTTCTAGTGACATGTATTCCATTGTAAAAACAATGTTTTATTGAATTATCAAGGCTGTATTTATACTTTTTCCCGAAAGTACTATGATGCCTCCTGTGTGGCCGTTTATGTATATATGTATATAAACTGAAAGTTTGCAGTCGTCGGCTTCCGCCCCCACGCATATAATGCGGGGGTGTTCGCAAAAAATGCATATCCACACTTGATCCAACGTCTTGATCTGTTAAGGAGGTGGTAGCACAACGAACGAGGCAATCGGACTATATTGCTTTAACACTTTCACTTAGCCATGGGAGTTGGACGGTGGGGCTACTATATAGCCCCTGGTACTTCTGTGCTCGTCCGAATACGGGGCACGTACGTACATGACCGGGAAACGGCCCTTCGTTAATGCGAAGGAATCCCGAAGATTCCGCCGAGTCATCGAGTGGTTGACCAGTCTCTCGCTATATCATGACAATCAATTTTTGGCTTTCTCTACTGAGGTGCTCGTCCGGATGAACCAGGGCACAATCGCAGTAGTTCTCCCAGTGCTACCTTAGCTGATATAACGGAATGTAAGGTACCAAAACGTGGGAGCCGGGCAAACCCAACATTTGACCAAAGACATGATTCGGAGTTGATGCATATAGGGCCAAACTCGCGACGCCGAACACTCCCTAAGGTGTTTGGTCTTTATAACATATACCAGGCAAAACAATGCCCTTAATAAGAAACCCCATGTGTCCAGGTACGTGCAAAATCCCGACGCGGCCACATGCCAATAACGCCAGCATCCTTCTCGGTTGTGTGGATTATCCGGAGGATGTGAGCAACAAGAGACAGTAAAAAAGGTTTACGCATGGTCTTAATCTAAAAAGAAACCTTTGGGCGGGTCCCTGCTGCACGTCTGCACCTATGTCTCCGTTGTGCCGTGTCCTGGACGGGTGTAGCACGATTGTCATCTGCAAAAGGAAAAGAACTTAGGTGAAAGTTGCCGTGCCAAAAAGAAGAATTGGTTATTATCAATGAACTATCAAAATTCAAGAGAAGCCAAGTTGAGACGGGCTGGCCCTGATTACACGCGGGAAGCCCCTGGTATCGTTTATGAGGGTTTGATCATCAAACCAATCTCATGTATATATGACGGAACGCTGGATTTGTTTGACCGTGTCCATGGTCTTGACGACCTGCCATTTTTTTGGTTGGTGAGGCCGTCTAGTTTGCGACTGTTAGAGCCGCCGCATCCTCTTCCGTACGTAAGAAACGTTCAGTATGTCCGCTAACTGAGATGATGCCGCGTGGACCGGGCATCTTAAGCTTGAGAAAAGCCTAATGCGGTATTGCGTTAAAACGAGCGAGCCGTTCTTCCGAGTAGTGCTTGATAACCACTTCGGAATGGGGCGATGTGAAAAGTTAACCTTTCGCTCCGGAAGTTATCGGGACGACCGAATACCACCTCTAGTAGTAGAGAGCCTATACAGCGGGCCTCTTGGCCTGGTATTACTCCCTTGAAGGTAGTATTACTGTGGCTTATCTATGTCGGGTCTATCCCCATTTTGCGGATTGTGTCCTGATATATCAGATTTAGATCACTGCCGCCGTCCATGAGGACTCATGTGAAATGGTACCCATTTATTATTGGGTCTAACACCAAGGCCGTCAGTCCTTCGTGCCGGATATTTTTATCGTGATCCCTATGATCAAAAGTGATCGGGCAGGCCAACCAGTGGTTGAACCTAGGGGTGACGGGCTCTATGGCGCGTGTGCCTCGGAGTGCATGCTTGCTTCTCCTCTTTGTCACATGGATCACGTTTGGGTGTATCCACCATGTATACGTCATGTGATGAAGTGGCGGTCCAGTGCCCTGTGGGCGGTGGTTCCTGTTCGTCTCCTGCATCGTCGTCCATACCGTCGATGTCTTCGGAGTCGAAGTCGAGCATGTCGGTTAAGTCGTCGACAGTGGCTATTAAGTGGGTGGTGGGTGGGCCATGAATTTCTTTGTCGTCCGTATCCCATTCTAGCCGGACATAGTTCGGCCAAGGTTCTCGTGACAGGGAGAGAGACCTTAATGACTTTAGCACATCTCCGAAGGGTGAGTGCTGAAAGATATCCGCGTAGGTGAACTCCATGATCGGCGCCCCGTCGGATTCGACGGGCACGGATGTGGGCGGCTCAGAGTCCGTGGCCGAAGGTAAATCCAGTGGTTCGGCGACACGGATATCGAAAGGGGTGAAGTCAGTATCCGGCTCTATCGCCACTGAGAGTGCGGCCTCCATGGCAGGGTCCATCCCTCCTCTCTCGGATGGCGCGACTTGCTCCGTATTGATGGTCGGAGTAGTTGCAGATGCGATCTCCCGAACATTGTCCGACGGCAGAGTTACGTCATGCTCGTCGTGATTGTGCGGCGTGTCTGACATGGGCTCGAATCCGTCGAAGATCAATTCTCCGCGGATGTCGGCCGTGTAGTTCAAGTTTCCAAATCTGACCTGATGGCCAGGGGCGTAGCTTTCAATCTGCTCCAGATGGCCAAGCGAATTGGCCCACAATGCGAAGCCGCCGAACACGAAGATCTGTCCGGGGAGGAAAGCCTCACCGTGGACCGCATCGCTAGCGATGATCGAAGAGCCATCAAGACTTATGGTGACGACACAGTGGAACTCTCAATGAAAAAACCAATGTCGGTATCAAAACTGGCGGATCTCAGATAGGGGGTCCCAAACTATGCGTCTAAGGCAGATGGTAATAGGAGGCAGGGGACATGATGTTTACCCAGGTTCAGGCCCTCTTGATGGAGGTAATACCCTACGTCTTGCTTGATTGTTCTTGATGATATGAGCATTACAAGAGTTGATCTACCACGAGATCAAAGAGGCTAAACCCTAGAAGCTAGCCTATGGTATGATTGTATGTTGTCCTACGGACTAAAACCCTCCGGTTTATATAGACATCGGAGGGGGATAGGGTTACACAAGGTCAGTTACAAAGGAGGAGATATACATATCCGTATTTCCTAGCTTGCCTTCCACGCCAAGTAGAGTCCCATCCGGACGCGAGACGAAGTCTTCAATCTTGTATCTTCATAGTCCAACAGTCCGGCTAAAGGATATAGTCCGGTTGTTCGGAGACCCCCTAATCCAGGACTCCCTCAATAGTGGATACTAGGGATCAGGCCCTAACAAAACTAACTCGATTACATGATGAATCTCATCCAACTCCTCACCGACCAGCGAGCCTACGAAGGAATTACTCACTCCCGGTGGGGAGCATCATGGAATTGGCGATGGAGAAGGTTTGGTGATGACGAAGAACGAAGATCCCCTCTCCGGAGCCCCAAACGGACTCCGGATCTGGCTTCCCGAGGAAGAAAAAGGCTTGGCGGCGGCTCCGTCTCATGGATCTTGATAATTCTTTCTCCTTGATTTTTTCTAGAATAATGTGATTTTATAGTATCAGGGGGTCATCAGCGGGACCACCAGGTGGGTACAACCCACCTGGGTGCGCTAGGAGAGGGGGGGGGCTGGTGGGTTGTGCCCACCCAGGGGCCCCTCTTCGGTGGGTCTTGGCTCTCCAGAAATTCTTATTATTGGTATTAAAAATCCTCAAAAAGTTTCGTTCCATTCTGAGAACTTTTATTTCTGCACAAAAACAACACCATGGTAGTTCTGCTGAAAACAGCATCAGTCTAGGGTTAGTTTCATTCAAATCATGCAAATTAGAGTCCAAAAAAAGAGGAAAAGCGTGGGAAAAAGTACATACGTTGGAGACGTATCAACTCCCCCAAGCTTAAACCTTTGCTTGTCCTCAAGCAATTCAGTTGATAAACTGAAAGTGAGAAAGAAAAACTTTTATGAACTCTTTTGCTCTTGTTTGCATAAATAAGCTTAAACGGCACCCAGGTTTTTAGCCAACATTATAACTAACCATGTCAACAATAACTCTTAAATATTATAATGATTCATATCAATGACATAATCAGCTAGCGAGCAATAATAAGATATCTCAAACAGCAACACGTTATCAAAACAACCATGATATAATATGACAAGAATGGTATCTCGCTAGCCCTTTCTGAGACCGCAAAACATAAATGCAGAGCACCTCCGAAGTTCAAGCAGCGAATAAACATTGTAATTCATGGTAGAAAAGATCCAGTCATGATGCACCCAACATTAGCTATACACAATGCATAAATCATGACCGCTGTGCTCTACTCAGTTTCTGGCGCTTGTTTTTAGAAGGTGATGACACAACATAAAAGTAAATAGATAGTCCCTTCGCAGAGGGAAGCAGTTATTTGTAGAGGTGCCAAAGCTCAATTTTTAAAACAGAGATAAATGGTATTTTAAGACATGCACCCTTCTTATTCACCTCACGACCATCAGTTATCAACATCTTCCATGCTAAGCACGCTAGTGGCGGTTTCCAGGTGATAAAATTAAAGGTTTACTCCCCCTCCACCATCAATCACACTCCACGGCTTGTCTGAAACAATGGGTGTCGTCCATACCAACATCAGTCTCGGGGTAGTTTTGTTTAATTATTTGAATTTTTTGAGTTCGAGACTGGGAATCCCTATTACCCCCCATTTCCTCATGAGATGGCGAGTGAATAAACACTCGACCTGAGGATAACATGCTTAGCACGGAAGATATCGACCACCTCCTGTCGTTCCATGAACGATCCAGGCACACAAAACGGATAATTTTTTTAGAAGTTTCTAGAGCTGGCACATGCAAATTTACTCAAGACGGCAGGGTCATACCGTATATAGGTAGTTATGGTGGACTCATCTGGAATAACTTTGGGTTCAAGGTTTTTGATGTACAAGTAGAATTCCCACTTAGTACAGGCGAAGGCTAGCAATTTAAGATTGGGAAGCGACCAGCTAGAGAGCAATAACAATCATAACCAGGCATTGTGCATAACTAACATTGGACACTAGCATGAGTAGGATATGAACACCATGAACATAAATATCATAGAGGCTATGTTGGTTTTCATTCAACTACAAGCATGAACATGCACCAAGTCAAGCCACTGGAACATTCAGAGGAGGATACCATATCATCATACTACATCACAATCATTTTAACGCTATGTTGATATCCAAAATAAATCATTATCCACTCCCAGCTACTTATGCATGGCATGAGAAACTATAATATGTAATTGTCATTGCAAACACGTTTAATCATAATGGGCTAAAGCCTGGATACTAGGTTAAACATATTTACACAGACAGAACAAGTTGAGTTCATACCAGTTTCTCCTTGCCACGGCTAGCTCATCGAATATCGTCATTATTGCCTTTCACTTGCATGACCGAATGATATGAAAATAATGATAATAGTGCAAGAGTTCCATGGACTAAGATGGAATCTGCAAAACATTTTATTCAATAGGAGAAGACAAGGTAAAATGGGCTCTTATTAGTTCAGCAGTTATTCATATGAGAGCCACTCAACATTTTCATCGTGGTCTTCTCCTCGGTACAACTTGAATAAAAGAAAAGAAATTCAGAGAAACACACTGAAATATTTTTGGAGTTTTTGGTTTTCTTTAGCAAGCAAATAAAAGGGAAAAGCAAAAAACAAGAAAACCTATTTACACGGAAAAGCTCCCAACAAGCAAAAGAAGAACAAGGAAATCTTTTTTGGATTCTCTTTTTAGTACTACTACTACTAAGCATGCATAGAAAGTAAATTACTACAACTATTTTTTGTTTTTCTAAAGTTTTTCAAACACACAAGAAGAAAGCAAAAAAGAAATCTAAGCATGGATGATACAATGAAAAAGTGTGAACACCGACAAATGGAATAAGTGGACATGAATGTAAAGTCGGTGGAAACACGTACTCCCCCAAGCTTAGGCTTTTAGCCTAAGTTGGTAATCGATCAGTAGCGCGGATAATAGTCGGCGTGGTAGCTCACGGAGGCTCTCGGTGCAGATGCCTCAGCACGTCGTGCCGCCATCATTGCTGCGTTATGAGCTCGGGCCTCGCTCTCAAGGACAAAATATCTTTCCTTGTTGTGATAATCAAAGAGAGCAGGCGCAGGAAAATATGTGTCCACAACATGTGATTGGTTAAACAACAAATTATAAGTGAAGTTGTCAGCCCTTCCCTTGAGAATTTTATGATCCTTCAAAGCACCAAAGTCTAAATACCGAGTGGGTAGGATAGGATCAAAGGGCAAAGGTGAGACACCCAGCCCTCGTGCTAAACGTGTGGCATAAATTCCACCATAAAACCAGCCACTTTTAGCATTGTGCTGAAGTCTGCGTGCAACAATCGCTCCAAGGTTATAATTCCTTTCACCAGTGAGAGGGGTGTGAATGAGGCTCAAGTCTGGCGAACAAAGTATGCTATAGTCTTGCTTGCCTACTATGCATTTCCCGTTAAAGAATGCAAAATACTAGATTGCGGAGAAGTGAACACTTTTTATTCTTCCTTGTCTCACTCCTCTATTTTCACCGTAACAAAGGTTAGTCAAGAAGGTCTCATACTCAGCCTTTGCTGGCTCATCAAGAGAACCCCAAAATGGAAGTTTGCAATGGTAAGCAAAATTCTCTAGTGGAATACTAAATGGTTCATCATAAAGCATAAACGACAGCCTAGACTCATGTGGAAAATATTTAAATCCTTTGACAAATGATTCAGTGAGAAGATGGCACTATTCATACTTATCTGAGAGGTAGGGACCGAGACCGGCATTGTGAACATATTGCTCAAATTCCTCCTTGATGCCCACCTGCACCATATATTCATCGCAAGGTAATAAGCATGTTTTGGTGGCGTCATCTCGCGTGGAACTTTCACTTGGTTTAACATAAGACCGGCGGGCAGAACTGTCACTAGAGGATGCCCTCGAGGATCGTCTCCTCAAAGAACTCCTTCCAAATAGGTTCATCATGTCCGCGTACAATTTTCTGAAAATAAAATTTTTTGGAGTGACAAAAATTTGTCTACAAAACTTTGTAAGATTGATAGCAACTACTCATAGGGATACATAGAGGCCATAGCAAGCATTCAAACAACTTAGAATACTAAGAATTCAACATGCAAGCACATCTACAAGAGCACCAAGAGTAGCTAATTATTCAAAGTATAAACCACTAAAACTAAAACTAATTGGACAAACGGTGGAGTCACATACCAAACAACAATCTCCTGAACCAGTTTCGGAAATGGAGCTTCGAGTAAAGAGATTGAAAATGGCAGCAAAATGAGCAAGAACACGGGAGAGAGAGCAAGAGTGATTTTTTTCTGGAGGTAGGTGACAATGTGGGCTAAAGAGATAAGTGAGGGGGCCACATGGGGACCACAACCCCCAGGGCACGCCAGGGGTTGCTGGCACGCCCAGGTGGGTTGTGCCCACCTGGTGCACCCCCTCTGGTTGTTTTTGCACCAAACATTCTTAAATATTCGGGAAAAATCATATAAAATTTTCAGGGCATTCTGAGAACTTTTATTTTTGGGTCATTTTTTATTGCACAGGAAATTCAAAAAACAGACAAAACATGGCATTTTATTTTATTTAACTAATAAAAACAAAGAATAAAAAGTAGGGACAGGAAGTAGTGCTTACTAAATTCATCAACTTCATACCGTTCAAAAATGATTCATTAATAAGGTTGATTAGGTCTTATTAACAACCACTTTCGATTAGCATGAAACCGAAGAACTTTAGTAAATCATTAAGTTACCTCAATGGGGATATGCATTTCCCCAACAATTAGCATTTCATATTTCTTTTTGACCGTAGGTAGAGGTATTTGAAAACTTCCAATAGTGATTGTCGGAGATTTTTCAATAACATTAATATCATTCACTTGGAATTGTTTCTTTGGAAAGTGCACCGTATGCTCATTACCATTGATATGAAAAGTGACCTTGCTTTTATTGCAATCAATAACAACCCCTACAGTATTCAAGAAGGGTCTACCAAGGATAATCGACATGTTGTCATCCTCGGGCATCTCAAGTATAACAAAGTCAGTCAAAATAGTAACATTAGCACCAACAACGGGCACATCCTCACAGATACTGATAGGTATGGCAGTTGACTTGTCAGCCATTTGCAAAGACATTTCAGTAGATGTGAGCTTATTCAAGTCAAGTCTTATATATAAAGAGAAAGGCATAACACTAACACCAGCTCCTAAATCACGCAAAGCAGTTTTCACATAATTCTTTTTGATGGAGCAAGGTATAGTTGGTATTCTCGGATCTCCAAGTTTTTTAGGTACTCCATCTTTAAAAGTATAATTAGCAAGCATAGTGGAGATTTCAGCTTCCGGTATTTTTCTCTTATTTGTGATGATGTCTTTCATATACTTTGCATAAAGAGGCATTTTCAAGATATCAGTCAAGCGAGTACGCAAAAAGACTGGCCTCAGCATTTCAGCAAAGGCTTCAAATTCTTCATCATCATTCGTTTTAGTTGACTTGGGTGGAAAAGGCATAGGTTTTTTAACCCATGGTTCTCTTTCTTTACCGTGTTTCCTAGCCACAAAGTCTCTTTTATCATATATTTTATTCTTAGGTTGTGGGTTATCAAGATCAACAGGTGGTTCTATCTCAACATCATTATCTGGTTCTTTATCATTGGTTGGTTGAGAGTCTTCATGAACCTCATCATTATCTTTTTCATTATCATTAGGTGAGTGTTCATTACCAGATTGAGTTTCAGCATCAGAGATAGAAATTTCATTTTCATTATTAGGAGGTTTTTTCTATTTTAGGTTCACTAGAAGTGTGCAAAGTCCAATCATTTTTCTTTTTCTTTTTCTTCCTAGAAGGACTAGGTGCACTAGTGTTGTTTCTTTGTGAATCTTGTTCAATTCTTTTAGGGTGTCCCTCAGGATAAAGTGGTTCCTGAGTCATTTTACCTCCTTTAGTTGCAACTCTAACAGCAAGGTCATGCATATTATGATTCATTTCATCAAGCAATTCTCTTTGAGATTTAGCAACTTGTTCTAATTGAGTTTGAACCATAGAAGCATGTTTTCCAACACCTCTAACATCATTTGATATTCTAAATAACAATTTAGTCAAGTGAGCAATCATATCAGAATTATATTTCAATTGTTTCATAATATTTGTATTGAACTGATCTTGTTTCCTAATGTAGTTTTCAAACTCATAAAGGCATTGACTAGGATGCATATTGTGAGGATTATCATTATCATTGAACTTCATAAGAGAAGTTACCTCTACCACCTTAGGCATTGGTGGTGTACTAAGCCCATGTATTTCTTCAATAGGAGGTAAATTTTTAACATCCTCAGCTTTAATACCTTTTTCCTTCATAGATTTCTTTGCCTCTTGCATATCTTTAGGACTGAGATATAATATACCCCTCTTCTCCGGAGTGGGTTAGGGCGGTGGTTCAGGAATAGTCCAATCATCATAATTTTTTAATATGTTTTCAATAATTCTTCAGCTTGACCAATAGTTCGTTCCCTGAAAACACAACCAACACAACTATCTAGGAAGTCCCTAGAAGCATCGGTTAGTCCATTATAGAAGATATCAAGTATTTCATTTTTCTTAAGAGGATGATGATACGTCTCCAACGTATCAATGAGGCGGCCACGAGGCAGGAGGGCGCGCCCAGGGGGGTAGGTGCGCCCCCACCCTCATGTCCCCCTCGTAGCTCCACCGATGTACTTCTTTCGCCTATATATACTCTTATACCCTAGATCGATCGCAGAGAGCCACGAAACCACTTTTCCACCGCGGCAACCTTCTGTACCCGTGAGATCCCATCTTGGGGCCTTTTCCGGCGATCTGCACGAGGGGGAATTGATCACGGAGGGCTTCCACATCAACACCATTGCCTCTTCGATGAAGCGTGAGTAGTTTACCATAGACCTTCGGGTCCATAGTTATTATCTAGATGGTTTCTTCTCTCTCTTTGATTCTCAATACGAAGTTCTCCTCGATGTTGTTGGAGATCTATTCGATGTAATACTCTTTTGCGGTGTGTTTGCCGAGATCCGATGAATTATGGGTTTATGAACAAGATTATCTATGAATATTATTTGGTTCTTCTCTGAATTCTTATATGCATGATTTGATATCTTTGCAAGTCTCTTTGAATTATCAGTTTTGTTTGGCCTACTAGATTGATCTTTCTTGCAATGGGAGAAGCTTAGCTTTGGGTTCAATCTTGCGGTGTCCTTTCCTAGTGACAGTAGGGACAGCAAGGCATGTATTGTATTGTTGCCATCTAGGATAAAAAGATGGGGTTTATATCATATTGTTTGAGTTTATCCCTCTACATCATGTCATCTTGCTTAATGTGTTACTCTGTTCTTATGAACTTAATACTCTAGATGCATGCTGGATAGCGGTCGATGTGTGGAGTAATAGTAGTAGATGTAGAATCGTTTCGGTCTACTTGACACGGACGTAATGCCTATATTCATGATCATTGCCTTAGATATCTTCATAACTATGCGCTTTTCCTTCAATTGCTCGGCAGTAATTTGTTCACCCACCGTAATACATGCTATCTTGAGAGAAGCCACTAGTGAAACCTATGGCCCCCGGGGTCTCTTTCTTATTATATTGCATCTCTTTTATTTACATCGCATCTCGTTTACTATTTTGCAATCTTTACTTTCCAATCGATACAACGAAAATACCAAAAATATTTACTTTACTATCTTTATTAGATCTCACTCTTGCGAGTGACCGTGAAGGGATTGACAACCCCTTTATCGCGTTGGTTGCAAGGATCTTGATTGTTTGTGCAGGTACTAGGTGACTTGTGCGTTGTCTCCTACTGGATTGATACCTTGGTTCTCAAAACTGAGGGAAATACTTACGCTACTTTACTGTATCACCCTTTCCTCTTCAAGGGAAAACCAACGCATCCTCAATAGGTGCAAGACGGATTTCTGGCGCCGTTGCTGGGGAGATTGATAACCCACAAGTATAGGGGATCGTAACAGATTTCGAGGGTAGAGTATTCAACCCAAATTTATTGATTCGACACAAGGGGAGCCAAAGAATATTCTCAAGTATTAAAAGTTGAGTTGTCAATTCCAAAAATATTCTCCGTTGATTTTCAGGCCATTCTGAGAACTTTTATTTCTGCACAAAAATAACACCATGGCAATTCTGCTGAAAACAGCGTCAGTCCGGGTTAGTTCCATTCAAATCATGCAAGTTAGAGTCCAAAACAAGGGAAAAAGTGTTTGGAAAAGTAGATACAATGGAGACGTATCAGAGATCTACGCCAAGTCAAGACATACCAAGTACCCATCATAAACTCTTCTCCCTCATATTACATTATTTGCCATTCGCCTCTCATTTTCCTCTCCCTCACTTCTAAAACGATTTTCGAAAACCTTTGCCTTTCCTTCGCCCTTCTTCCGTTTGTCCTTCTATTTGCTCGTGTTACCATGTGCCTTCTATTAGCTTGCATCTTCGCTTTCTAAATATCTATTGTTATGGATCCTCATCCTATTGCTAATCTTTTTAAGAGATCCAATTATATCGAACCAATTGCTAGTGAGTTGAGTGCACTAGATTATCTTTATGAAGTTTTGCTTGAAATCCGTGAATCCAAAAGTTGTGATGAAGTGCTTTATGAAGTGATTCACGATAGATCTTTGAATAAAAAGCATGATTGCAATGATGTTATTATAAATTTTATTAATATCAATTGTGCTAATAATATGCAAAACCCTAAGCTTGGGGATGCTAATTTTGCTATGTCTACTACTTGTTGCAATGATCATGATTGGGGTGATTCTTCTTATAATCTTAAAAATTTATTTAAGCACCATGATGAATATGAGATTGATAATAATGTTTGCAATAATACTGAAAGTGGGTTTGGAAGAGTGTCAAGTTTAGATCCCACATATTTCAATAATGTTCAATCTTATGAAGTTTTTGATAAAAGTGGGTTTGGAGAGGTCATGACTTTATTTTATGATAATCCCACTATTTCCGAAGAGTGTCAACTTTGCATGCATGTGGATCATGAAGAGAAAATTTTATGTGATATTTATATTGTTGAAATTGATTATGATCCTACATGTAATTATTATGAGATAGGGAAATATGGTCATAGAAATTTTCATGTTGCTAAATTACCTCTCGTTATGTTGAGATTGCTATTGTTTCTTTCCTCTTCCTTGCATATGCTAGTTTTTGCTTGCTATGGTAATTTGTTTGCCTATAAGATGCCTATGCATAGGAAGTATGTTAGACTTAGATGTGTTTTTCGCATGCTATATGATGGTCTCTTTTTGTTTCAATTGCTATGTTTCATGTGAGCATCATTAAAATTATCGATGCCTAGCCAGGGACGTTAAACGATAGCGCTTGTTGGGAGGCAACCCAATTTTGTTTTTTTTCTTTGATTTTTGTTCCTATTTAGTAATAAATAATTCATCTATCTTCTGTTATGATTGTGTTTTTTATGCTTTAATTAGTGTTTTTGCCAAGTAAATCCTTTAGGATCTTCTTGGGTGATTGTTGTTTGATCTTGTTGGTAAAAACAGAAAGTATGCGCTCATGAAAATAATTATAATTTTTTACCAGAGAGTGATAAAATACCTATTCCAACTGCAGTAGATCAATATACTTTTTATCATAGTCTTCCTAAATTTTCAGAATTTTTGGAGTTACATAAGTATTCGAAACCTCCAGATTGCTATAGACTGTTCTGTTTTTGACAGATTCTGTTTTTCTCGTGTTGTTTGCTTATTTTGATGAATCTATGAGTAGTATCGGGGGGGTATGAACCATAGAGAAGTTGGAATACAGTAGGTTTAACATCAATATAAATAAAGAATGAGTTCATTACAGTACCTTAAAGTGGTGGTTTATTTTCTTATACTAACGGAGCTCATGAGATTTTCTGTTGAAGTTTTGTGTTGTGAAGTTTTCAAGTTTTTGGGTAAAGATTTGATGGATTTTGGAATAAGGAGTGGCAAGATCCTAAGCTTGGGGATGCCCAAGGAACCCAAGGTAAAATTTAAGGACAACAAAAAGCCTAAGCTTGGGGATGCACCGGAAGGCATCCCCTCTTTCGTCTTCGTCTAAAGGTAACTTTACTTGAGGCTATATTTTTATTCACCACATGATATGTGTTTTGGTTGGAGCGTCTTGTATGATTTGAGTCTTTGATTTTTAGTTTACCACAATCATACTTCCTGTACACATATTTTGGGAGAGACACGCATGAATTAGAATTTATTAGAATACTCTATGTGCTTCCGTTATATATTTTGAGCTAGATAATTTTGCTCTAGTGCTTCACTTATATCTTTTTAGAGCACGGTGGTGGTTTTATTTTATATAAATTATTGATATCTCATGCTTCACTTATATTATTTTGAGAGTCTTTTAGAACAACATGGTAATTTGCTTTGGCTATAAAACTAGTCCTAATATGATGGGCATCCAAGATGGGTATAATAAAAACTTTCATATAAAGTGCGTTGAATACTATGAGAAGTTTAATGCTTGATGATTGTTTTGAGACATGAGGATGGTGATATTAGAGTCATGCTAGTTGAGTAGTTGTGAATTTGAGAAATACTTGTGTTGAGGTTTGCAATTCCCGTAGCATGCACATATGGTAATCGTTGTGTAACAAATTTGAAGCATGATGTGTTTCTTTGATTGTCTTCCTTATGAGTGGAGGTCGGGGACGAGCGATGGTATTTCCTACCAATCTATCCCCCTAGGAGCCTGCCTGTAGTGCTTGGTTTTGATGACTTGTAGATTTTTGCAATAAGTATGTGAGTTCTTTATGACTAATGTTGAGTCCATGGATTATACGCACTCTCACCCTTCCACCGTTTCTAGCCTCTCTAGTACCACGCAACTTTCGCCGATACCATAAACCCACCATTTACCTTCCTCAAAACAGCCACCATACCTACCTATTATGGCATTTCCATAGCCATTCCGAGATATATTGCCATGCAACTTTCCACCGTTCCGTCTACTATGACACGCTCCATCATTGTCATATTGCCTTGCATGATCATGTAGTTGATATCTTATTTGTGGCAAAGCCACCATTCATAATTTTTTTCATACATGTCACTATTGATTCATTGCACATCTCGGTACACCGCCGGAGGCACTCATATAGAGTCATATTTTGTTCTAAGTATTGAGTTGTAACCCTTGAGTTGTAAATAAATAGAAGTGTGCATCATTATTAGAGCATTGTCCCGTGTGAGGAAATAAAAACAGAGGCCAAAGAAGCCAATGAAAAAAGGGAGGCCAAAGAAGCCAAACAAAAAAAAGAGAGAAAAAGAGAGAAGGGACAATGCTACTATCCTTTTTCCACACTTGTGCTTCAAAGTAGAACCATGATCTTCATGATAGAGAGTCTCTTATTTTGTCACTTTCATATACTAGTGGAAATTTTTGTTATAGAACTTGGCTTGTATATTCAAATAATGGGCTTCCTCAAAATGCCCTAGGTCTTCGTGAGCAAGCAAGTTGGATGCACACTGATACGTCTCCGTCGTATCTATAATTTTTTATTGTTCCATGCCAATATTATACAATTCATATAGTTTTGGCAATTTTTTACACTATTTTTGGGACTAGCATATTGATCAAATGCCCAGTGTCAGTTCCTGTTTGTTGCATGTTTTTTGTTTCGCAGAAAATCCATATCAAACGGAGTCCAAACGGGATAAAAACTGAAGGAGATTTTTTTTGGAATATATGTGAATTTTGGGAAGTGGAATCAACGCGAGACGATGCTCGAGGGGCCCACGAGGCAGGGGGCGCGCCCCTGACCCTCGTGGACACCCCGTAAGGCGGTTGTTGCCCTTCTTTCGCCGCAAGAAAGTTAAAATTCGGATAAAAATTGTGTCCAAATTTCAGCCCAATCTGAGTTACGGATCTCCGGGAATATAAGAAATGGTGAAAGGGCAGAATCTGGAATGCAGAAACAGAGAGATACAGATCCAATCTCGGAGGGGCTCTCGCCCCTCCCACACCATGGAGACCATGGACCAGAG
Organism: Triticum urartu; assembly: GCF_003073215.2. NCBI lineage: Eukaryota > Viridiplantae > Streptophyta > Magnoliopsida > Poales > Poaceae > Triticum > Triticum urartu. Next base: position 83,038,289 of record NC_053026.1, read on the forward strand.
GGGAAACCCTTCTCCCATCTAGGGAGAAGGTTAAGGAAGAAGAAGAAGAAGAAGGGGGCTCTCTCCCCCTCTCTCCCGGTTGCGCCGAAACGCCGCCGAGGCCATCATCGCGACAACGATCTACACCGTCGTCATAACCAACTCTTCCCCCCTCTATGCAGCGGTGTAACCCCTCTTTTCCCCGCTGTAATCTCTACTTAAACATGGTGCTCAACGCTATATATTATTTCCCAATGATGTATGTCTATCCTATGATGTTTGAGTAGATCCGTTTTGTTCTATGGGTTAATTGATGATCGTGATTGGTTTGAGTTGCATGTTTTTATTATTGGTGCTGTCCTATGGTGCTCTCGGTGTCGCGCAAGCATGAGGGATCCCCGCTGTAGGGTTTGAAATATGTTCATGATTACTTATGGTGGGTGGCATGAGTGACAGAAGCACAGACCCGAGTAAGTAGGTTGTTTGCGTATGGGAATAAAGAGGACTTGATACTTTAATGCTATGGTTGGGTTTTACCTTAATGAACTTTAGTAGTTGCGGATGCTTGCTAGAGTTCCAATCATAAGTGCATATGATCCAAGAAGAGAAAGTGTGTTAGCTTATGCCTCTCCCTCAAATATGCAATAATGATTACCGGTCTAGTTATCGATTGCCTAGGGACAAATAACTTTCTTGTGTGACAACAAGCTCTCTACTAAAACTAACTTAGTTGTTTCTTCATCTAAACAACCCCTACTTTTTATTTACACGCTCTTTATTATCTTGCAAACCTATCCAACAACACCTACAAAGTACTTCTAGCTTCATACTTGTTCTAGGTAAAGCGAACGTTAAGCGTGCGTAGAGTTGTCTCGGTGGTCGATAGAACTTGAGGGAATATTTGTTCTACCTTTAGCTCCTTGTTGGGTTCGACACTCTTAATTATCGAAAGAGGCTACAATTGATCCCCTATACTTGTGGGTTATCACACACCCACTTAGTTTCTTTGGTTGAGCTTTCATACATTTATAGCTCTAGTGCATCCGTTGCATGGCAATCCCTACTCACTCACATTGATATGTATTGATGGGCATCTCCATAGCCCATTAATACGCCTAGTTGATGTGAGACCATCTTCCTCCTTTTTTGTCTTCTCCACAACCACCACTCTATTCCACCTATAGTGTTATGTCCATGGCTCACGCTCATGTATTGCGTGAAAGTTGAATTTTTTTGAGAATACTAATGTATGAAACAATTGCTTGGCTTGTCATTAGGGTTGTGCATGATCTGAATATTTTGTGTGACGAAGACGGAGCATATCCAAACTATATGATTTTGTAGGGATGAACTTTCTTTGGCCATGTTATTTTGAGAAGACATGATTACTTTGTTAGTATGCTTGAAATATTATTATTTTTATGTCAATATTAAACTTTTGTCTTGAATCTTTCAGATCTGTATATCCATGCCACAATAAATAAAATTACATTGATAATTATGTTAGGTAGCATTCCACATCAAAAATTCTGTTTTTATCATTTACCTACTCGAGGACGAGCAGGAATTAAGTTTGGGGATGCTTGATACGTCTCCAACGTATCTACAATTTTTGTTTGTTCCATGCTATTATATTATCTGTTTTGGATGTTTAATGGGCTTTAATATGCTCTTTTATATTATTTTTGGGACTAACCTATTAACCTGAGGCCTAGTGTCAGTTTCTGTTTTTTTTGCCTATTTTAGAGTTTCGCGGAAAAGGAATACCAAATGGAGTCCAAACGGAATGAAACCTTCACGATGATCTTTCTTGGACCGAAAGCAATCCAGAAGACTTGGAGTCGAAGTCTGGAACTCCACGAGGCAGGAGGGCGCGACCAGGGGGGTAGGCACGCCCCCACCCTCGTGGGCCCCTCGTAGCTCCACTGACATACTTCTTTCGCCTATATATACTCTTATACCCTAGATCGATCGCAGAGAGCCACGAAACCACTTTTCTACCGCTGCAACCTTCTATACCCGTGAGATCCCTTCTTGGGGCCTTTTTCAGCGATCTGTCGGAGGGGGAATCAATCACGGAGGGCTTCCACATCAACACCATTGCCTCTCCGATGAAGCTTGAGTAGTTTACCACAGACCTTCGGGTCCATAGTTATTAGCTAGATGGCTTATTCTCTCTCTTTGATTCACAATACAAAGTTCTCCTCGATGTTGTTGGAGATCTATCCGATGTAATACTCTTTTGCGGTGTGTTTTCCGGGATCCGATGAATTGTGGGTTTATGAACAAGATTATCTATGAATATTATTTGGTTCGTCTCTGAATTCTTATATGCGTGATTTGATATCTTTGCAAGTCTCTTCGAATTATCGGTTTAGTTTGGCCTACTAGATTGATCTTTCTTGCAATGGGAGAAGTGCTTAGCTTTGGGTTCAATCTTGCAGTGTCCTTTCCCAGTGACAGTAGCAGCAGCAAGGCACGTATTGTATTGTTGCCATCGATGATAAAAATATGGGGTTTATATCATATTGTTTGAGTTTATCCCTCTACATTGTGTCATCTTTCTTAATGCGTTCCTCTGTTCTTATGAACTTAATACTCTAGATGCATGCTGGATAGCGGTCGATGTGTGGAGTAATAATAGTAGATGCAGAATCATTTGGTCTACTTGAGATGAACATTATGCCTATATTCATGATCATTGCCTTAGATATCTTCATAACTACGCGCTTTTCTATCAATTGCTCGGCAGTAATTTTTTCACCCACCGTAATACATGCTATCTTGAGTGAAGCCACTAGTGAAACCTATGGCCCCCGGGTCTCTTTCTTACTATATTGCATCTCTTTTATTTACATCGCATCTCGTTTACTATTTTGCAATCTTTACTTTCCAATCTATACAACAAAAATACCAAAAATATTTACTTTATTATCTTTATTAGATCTCACTTTTGTGAGTGACCGTGAAGGGATTAACAATCCCTTTATCGTGTTGGTTGCAAGGTTCTTGATTGTTTGTACAGGTACTAGGTGACTTGTGCGTTGTCTCCTACTGGATTGATACCTTGGTTCTCAAAACTGAGGGAAAATACTTGCACTACTTTGCTGCATCACCCTTTGCTCTTCAAGGGAAAACTAGCGCATGCTCAAGAGGTAGCAGATGATCAGTAACTGGCAAAGCCTCCCGCAAGCTTGTGGGAGACTCTCTTCTTTAGTTTGCACAAAGTTAAATATTTCCTGTAAGGCAGCTTGTTTCATATGACCAGGAATATATTTTCCAGTGAAGTAATAAACCATATCCTGGGGACTACGCACACAGCCAGGAGCAAGAGTATTGTACCATGCTTTAGCATCACCCTTTAATGAGAAATGAAATAATTTGAGAATAAAGTAATAACGAGTTTTCTCATCATGAGTAAAAAGGGTGGCTATGTCATTCAACTTAGTAAGATGTGCCACAACAGTTTCAGTTTCATAACCATGGAAAGGATCAGATTCAACCAGAGTAATTAACTCTGGGTCGACAGAGAATTCATAATCCTTCACTACAAAAAAAGACACATCCGTGACATTTTGGGCCGAACGAAATTTTTTTCTGTCATACATATGACACTTCTATGACGATAATTATGAAAAAACCCGGTATCATCATAGATGTGGTGGGATCCTACTTCTATGACAAAAAATCATGACAAAAAATGGGCTTTTCATCATGGGCGGGCCGAAGACGCAGCTGCATGACATTCTTTGCGCCGTCCATGACGGAAAAAACCATGGTAGAAGCAAGGGGGAGGAAAATTTCGGGGAGTTCCCGGTTACGGTGGGAGGTCGGGGGCCGAGCGATGCGCATTTCTCTCATACACGTATGCGCATGTGTGCGAGGCATTGGCTCTAACTGAACCCGAGTGAGGCGTTGGGCTCTAACTGAACCCGAGCGATTGCACTGCAGGCTACGCGTTACTGAACCCGAGCGATCGACCGATGGCTGTTAACTGAACCCGATCGAGCGATTCCTTGGCTACTGCTGCTAACTGAAGCCGATCGATGGGATGAACAATGAGCGTTGCGGAGGGGGGGGTGGATGAATAGTGAGCGGTGGCGTTGCCTCTGGATGAACAGGACCCCGTGTGTGGTGGAGGGCTGGATGAACAGTAGACGGTGGAGGGGTGCCCATGGAGGGGTGTATGAACAGGACCCCGTGGTGTGGAGGGCAGGATGAACAGTAGACGGTGGAGGGGTGCCCGTGGAGGGGTGGTTGAACAGGACCCCGTGGTGTGGAGGGCTGGATGAACAGTAGACGGTGGAGGGGTGGTTGAACAGTAGCCGGTGGAGTAGCGCGCGGTGGAGGCTGGATGAACAGGAGCCCGTGGAAGCTGGAGGAGGTCGACGGTGGATGAACAGTAGCTCGTGGAGGCTGGAGGGGGTCGACGGTGGACATGAACAGTATCCCGTGGAGTCCCGTTTTGCGGTACGCCACACCCCTCCCAATGAACAGGACCCCATTTCGATCGTAGCGCTCCAACACGAGTCCGTTTCCTCCGTTTTGCGGTACGCCACACCCCTCCCGATCAACAGGACCCCCGTTTCGACCGTAGGAGGTCCGTTTCCTCCGTTTTGCGGTACGCCACACCCCTCCCGATCAACAGGACCCCCGTTTCGACCGTAGGAGGTCCGTTTCCTCCGTTTTGTGGTACGCCACACCCCTCCCGATCAACAGGACCCCCGTTTCGACCGTAGGAGGTCCGTTTCCTCCGTTTTGCGGTACGCCACACCCCTCCCGATCAACAGGACCCCCGTTTCGACCGTAGGAGGTCCGTTTCCTCCGTTTTGCGGTACGCCACACCCCTCCCGATCAACAGGACCCCCGTTTCGACCGTAGGAGGTCCGTTTCCTCCGTTTTGTGGTACGCCACACCCCTCCCGATCAACAGGACCCCCGTTTCGACCGTAGGAGGTCCATTTCCTCCGTTGTGTGGTACGCCAGACCTCGTTTCCATCGCCTCTTCCGTCCAAGCCCTCCCGATGAACACGACCACGCATTCCGTTCCGACCCATGAACACGACAACGACGCTGTTTCTCCGTTCTGACCCAGCCATGTACACGAGCCCTCGCCGTACGTATGCGCGAGTAGGCGTTCAAGACCCCGCCCGTATGTACACATACGTGGCCGTATTTTCTTTCTTGCACCCTGGCCGCTGTACGTACGTGTACATGCTACGTGCGCGCCTCTACTACGACATGTGCGCGCCTCTACTACGACACGTGCGCGCCTCTACATCGACCAGTATGTACGTACACGTTCCCGACCAGAATGATGACGCTACATACGCTTCGACCAGGTGGGTCCCGACTGTCAGGCACTTCCTTGCATGCGAAGATGTAGCTGGTGGGTCCCAGTAGTCAGGGGGCGAATCGTTTTTTTGCCCGGACGCACTTCCTTGCGTGCGAAGATGTAGCTGGTGGGTCCCAGCAGTCGGGGGGCCAGTGGGTACCAGCAGTCAGGGGGGCGAATCGTTTTGGTTTTCTTTTTTTGCCCGGACGCACTTCCTTGCGTGCGAACATGTAGCTGGTGGGTCCCAGCAGTCAGGGGGGCGAATCGTTTTTTTTTGCCCGGACGCACTTCCTTGCGTGCGAAGGTGTAGCTGGTGGGTCCCAGCAGTCAGGGGGGAAATTTTTTTTTCGTGAAATACGGTGGCCCGTCCGGTGGGTCCCTCCTGTCAGGTGGAGGAATCATTATTTTCCGTGTAATAAGGAGGCACTTCCTTGCTGCCGCCGTGGACCCAGCTGTCAGCCTCTCCACGTACAGTCCATGTTGGATGGAAGTCGTTCCTTGACCACGTTGACCACGCCGCGCTGAGAGCACCAGGGCGGTGGATGACGGCGTGGAGCCGGTGAAGACGCTGCAGTGGATGCCCACGCGGAGAGGAGTATGAGGGTTCACTCGTTCGGCTGCGGTGTGAGGCTGCCGTCACCGCAGGGCCTGGCCAGCAGTGGGGTAGGGGGCGGTGAGGCCTCCACGGTAGCACAGCCGGCCACGGGAGGCAGGAGCAGGCGGCACGACCGGCGCTACTTTGGGCGGCTGGAGCAAGAAGACCAGAGGTTGAACAATCACTACGGCCGTTGGATGGACATCATACAGTCACTGGAGCTAGAATCGTTCATATTGACTAAGTTGACAAAGACCTTCATCCTCGTCAACTTAGTAGGCTCACAAGTCAGCCTCCCACCAAGGTGGGTCCCAGCTAGCCGGGGGAGTATTCATTTTTTTGTGCATAATAAGGAGGCACTTCCGGTGGGTCCGAGATGATGGGGGGGGGGGGGGGGGACGTTTCGACTGTACGAGGCCTCGGCGTCGCCGGAGAATAACAGCAGGTGTGGGTGAGTAGAGGGATGGCTAGGCCAGCGATGGGAGTACAGTGGGGCGGTGAGGCCTGCGTGGCAGCAGAGCCAGCCGTGTTGAGGAGGGAGCAGGCAGTCCCTCCGGCGCCTGTTTGAGCGGTTGGAGCAGGAAGAGCAGAGATTGAAGAAGCACGACGGGCGTTGGATGGCCATCCAATAGTCACTGCTTGTGTGTCAACCTTTTTTTAGGAAAGCCTCTGCCATTATTTCTAATAATTTACAGCCCATTTGCTAATTATTAAGGTTTTTTGGAGCCTGTATTCTTTTTGTAAGCATTACAACCCATATTGTGGTCACGGTTAAAAAATTATACGAAATTTTGCATATTTCGGTGCGGTCCGAACTGTTTTTAATCCCGAAATTTCGGCTCACATTCAAACTGATTTTAAAAATAAATGTATATCAATATAAAATCCAACAAATTCTCCACGCATAAAAATTAATGTAATTTCAAATCGCGAAATGAAAAAAAAGATATTTGAAACTAATTGCCGATTTGATGTGTTTTAAAAATGTACATCCCATTTCTCATTACTGATGGGCCATTTTCTCGGCCAGCCGAATGAAAGCTCTCCTCCTTGTCTTGAAAGATTTGCAGCCCAACAGGCCTGACAAAGCGACTTACTTGGCAAATCACAAAAACACTGGGTTTTGGCCATGGACCCAGCTGTCAGCCTCTCCACGTACAGTACTCTTCCGATGGAATGTCGTTGACCACGTTGACCACGCCGCACCAAGAGCACCAAGGCGGTCGACAACGACGAGGCCTAGGAAGGGGACGACGCGGAGCCGGGGAAGACGCGGCAGTGGATGCCCACGCGGAGAGGAGTACGAGGGTTCACTGGTTCGACTGCGGTGTGAGGTTGCCGTTGCCGCAGGGCCTGGCTAGCGGTGGGAGTAGTAGGGGGCGATGAGGCCTCATCGGCAGCACAGCCGGCCACTAGAGGCAGGAGCAGGTGGTCTCCCCGGCACTGGTTTGGGCGGCTGGTGCAAGAAGAGCAGCGATTGAAGAAGCAACAGGACCGTTCGATTCAAATCCAACGATTACTACTGCTAGAATCGTTTGTTGACTAAGTTGACAAGCCCTGCGTACGCGTCAACTTAGTAGGCCCACAGGTTAGCCTCCCAACCGGTGCACCCTAGATATCAGTGGGAGGAATCATTTTTTCGCGTAATAAGGAGGCAGTTGATTGCGTGCGGCCAGGCCAGCGGAGGGAGTAGGGCGGGCCGGGGAAGCCTGCGCGGCATCACAGCGGGCCACAAGAGGAGGGAGCAGGCAGTCCCACCGGAGCTAGTTTAGGCGGCTGGAGCAGGAAGATTAGAGATTAAAGAAGCACGTCGGCCGTTGGATGGACATCCAACACTAACTGCTGCTAGAATCGTGTGTTCACTGACAAAGCCTTTCGTAAACAAGTCAGCCTCGAAATCCATGGCGTGTACAGCCCATTTGCTATTATTTTTATATTTTTTATTCATTTTCTAATTCATATGGAATTTATTGCAGCCCATTTACCATTTTTAGAATTCTTGGCCATTTTCTGGTCAGTGCCAGGGTCAAAAAATTAACTAAATATGTGGGAAATTTTGAAAATTCGCAAATTTTTGCTGGGGAACGAAATATTCTTAATCCAAAAATTAATAGCCATAGTAAAACAAATTTAAAAATAAATTAGTACTATGTCATGTTAAATCCAATGAAATACGTATAAGATATCAGTGAAGAACAAAAACAAAAAAAGAAACTTATATCCCATTTGCTATAATTTTTTTGGAATTTTCAACCCCTTTTGATATTACTTTTAACAGACATTGACCATACTCTTAAGCCAGGCCGGAATGCATCCCTCCTCGTCTTGAAAGATTTGCAGCCCAGTAATTCGGAGAAAACAAATAGGCCTAGCTTGGGTATTCTTCAAAAAGAAATACTGGGCTAGCTATTTTCCCAAAGAACTGGTGCATGAGCATTTAGCTTTATTTATTTACTTATTTATGTTTAGGGGACCATGAGCATGTACCTGGGCCAGATTCATGTGAGAGCCTCCCTTCCAGTTAATTATGGGCTTCTCTATTGGGCCTTCATCAGTGGGTTGCATGTTATCAACAAGTGGAAAATGTGTTCCGAGTTTTAAAAAAATGTGTTTCGTTCGATAAATAGTATGCGCTACGTACATTATGGGGCACTAAAGGATCGAACCGTGCAACGACTTCCAAAACATTGTGTTTGTCGTTCTAACAACACATTTATTCAACCAACAGACGAAATATACTACTGATTGTACATTGAAAACAGCAGTAGCAACCAGGGCTGGGGGTGCAACAGAAGCAGTAAGCAGGCCAGAAGAGTGAAGACGTAGCTCTCTCTTCCAAACCAAACATCGGCCATCATTAAAAAAGGGCTACCAAAAAAGAGCAAGTGTATGCATCAAACTAAATAAAGTTCCTACTACACCAAGTGTACGCATCTAACTAACTGGCTCAGTTAGACGTTACTATTTATTAAGCTGTGGAGATTGGCTGACGGCTTGAACCAGATGGGTGCCTGACGGGGGAAACTCCGGCCAGCAGGTCGAAGTCTGATACTTGCGACCCTCTCTCCTACTTTGGGCTGCAGAGCGTGGCGGCACATATCAGGGTATGGTGCATGCACAGACGCATGGTACGCTGTGTACACACAGTTTTGCCTGATGAACGAAACCGCGCTGCCATCATGATCCTTGCCGCCGGTTATCTCCTGGTTAATCTGATAATTCAGTCTGACAAACAGAGAGCGTGTACCAAGGCTACTTACCAGCCTCCAGTCAAAAATTCTTGAAGGCCCAGAGAAGCTGGGATCCTGCTCAAAGACCTTGCAGTGACTGTGATTGTATTCCGCGAAACAACACGTCCGGTGCGTGCGAACGATCATCAATCTTTCGCCATCGTCTGATCGAGCCAGGAACCACCTGCAACTGCCATGCCACTTTTCTTTGAAAGGTTCTGGGATTAGGAAGGGTAGGGACACCAAGTGGCCTACAACATCATATCAAGTTGGAGTCAAATAAAAAAGGGCTCTTAGTTTAGTTAATCTCAAGAACAGCATGTTATGAGCATGAATATTTTTTCAGCAAATGTTGACAGTAATATAAGCAAGCCATCACGATATCATAGGAAAGTAACATACTGCTGTAGCAGCCATTTGTAGCGATGACTGGAGTAGGCCAGCAATACGTCCAGCCATAGAAGGAGTCGACAACGTAAATGAAGCCCTTGTGTTCAATTGCATCAGAGAACCATGGAGGATGTATGATCCTGCGATGGACGTGCAGATTTATCCACTTACCGCAGTGACCTGTCAGATAGGCGAGACCGCGGTTGAAGAACGCAATTAGCCTGAAGTCTTTATAATTCGCAGATCTTGTGGGCACTTGGCAGATTACAACCTTGAGAAAATCAAACTTGGTATGATGTTGGCTACTGTAAGATTCTGAGTATTCTGGGCCGCGGTGCCAAAGCAGTGCAGTGTTAATCGAAGGAAGGGGGATCAATCGCCGGGTGTAGACCTCCACGAGCATCCAGCTGTCGCGACCGTCGACGAGCACCATCCAAGACGTGTTCATGCCGACCCAGTACATACCGTTAATGTAGTTGAGGCTGACGGGGATCGGATCGCAGTCAAGGGGGTTGATGCTTGCCACCCTATGATCATTATGTTGCGTGACACGCCGTTTCTGAAGATCAGGCGGCATCAGCAAGCAAGGAGCTGGCTTAAAAAGCTCCGGCCTAAGGGCTTTGAGTAAACAGTACAGCCCCGACGAGCACGCGGCGAGCGGCATGGTACTGAGATTGTCCACACGCGAAACAATGAGCTTGATTACCTCTATGGGGAGCGAATTCCAGCCACTCTTTCGGCGGACGCTGCTCGGTTCTGCCATTGTTAGTGCTTGGGTTTCAGACAAGGGGGGGGAGGCGCCTTAGCGGGGATGGAACATTGGACGCGATTATGTGCGGACAAAGATGGAGAAGCGAATATGTGCTGCGGGAAGTGGACAGGTGATGATGACTACAGCATGCCGCTTGACTTACGAGACACATACCATCAGTGTAGGGTCATGTCGATGCCAGACAACTTGCTTGAGTGATCACAGTACTGGTACTCCCTGCAGTGCTATGCCCTAACTTGCTTGAGTAGAGTAGTAGAGTAGGACTCTTCTCTACTACTGGCACCGGAGGAGTAGTATATTCTAATCTAAAATAGTTACAAACTTCAATTCCCGAGCGTGGAATGACTACGAACCATGTTCAAATACCGTGTCTACATGGTGTTTGGACATGGGCGACAACCTCAAAACCAACGGTGCTGCTCCCGTTGCACCGTATGTGTTTCTGTCCTTCCTGTTCGAAATCATGGTAGACTTCATGTTTCTACTCTGTATCCTACTACTATGCTAGTCCATGTTATTAGTTTCATATATTTTATAGCCGTCATGATTTATTTTGTGCTTATTCGGATTAAATCTCGTAGTAACTTGCTCATATATTCAACTGGCGCAACGTCCCCTACAGCCACTCCCATTTCATGGACGGCCTGGTCGATGTTGGAATTTTGCTAGTAGGCCTTTATAAGGTGAGCTCTTCTACCACTTGTATGAGCATGAGAAGAGGAGACCTACACGCGTGGGCGGCGACACTGGCTACACCGAGCATACTTGGACTCTGCGGAGCTGGGACTTACCCGCCGATGTGGACATGGAAAACCCATGGTGTTATTTGGACTCCAACAATGTGCACGGGGACTCCAAGGAGGTTCACCTGGACATCTGCATTTTCAAGTTAAATGTTGATCATTAGTCTTCGCTCAATGTAATCCGCTTTCTAAGCATGTGGAGACTTCCATGAATGATCTTGCTCTATTGGAGTATCGCGCATTAATAAAAGTGTATCCATTTATGGTTTAGTCTAGAATCTTCCATGTATGAATTTTTACTACAGTACTGGTGAAAGACTTATGATGAACCATTTCTTACATATCCTCTGCCCCCTCCCAAGTCATCCTGATTTAATCCCTCCGTCTAGGTGTATAAGGGCATGGTTAATACTTAAATAGTATAGCCAACTGTTGGCTACAAGAAAGTGCCATGTCATCTGTAGCCAACATGTATAATAATGGATACTCAAAAACTAATTCTTGAAGATCATTTCCTGCAAAGCACAATAAGAGTTATTTCTTCACCAGTTTTGGATGCAGGTTGAACAGTTGAACGCTTTTGTTTGCAAAAGATACTTTTTATCTATTTCACCCGAATGTTTGTGAGCTCTAGAGATGAAATAGTATCTTAACAAACCTATCCAAACGAACTAACCGAGGCATCTCCATCTTAATTTTCTCTTGCAAGTCATGCGTGGTCCCTTCATCGTGAAAATGCTCTGGCCATCGCATTGATTTGCATGCATGGATAGCACCACCATATTTTCAAAGGAGGAGCGAGCTTTATATTTCAGCCAAGGCATGCATGATTTGAGGAATTATGGTTGGGCATGCATGTAGAAAAGGGAGGAGAGTAATTTGCATGCGAGGGATTAAAGGAAGGGAGGCCAGCGGCTAGGCATTCAAAGGAGGCTGCATGCAAGATTACACGGGATCCAAATACTAGTCCCAAAACCAGTTCCTCTTTTTGCGGACATGCCTTGGTACGAAAGGTTGACAAGTTAGGCCCTGTAAAAATGGATGGAGGGAGTAGTAGTACGTGTAGAGGGAGGCGCTGCACGGGAGTCTCACCTCTCACCCCGCTCGTGGCGCGGCAGTAAAGCCGTCATATCACAAAACCCAACCACTCCCAGTAATAAGTGGCCTGGTCAAATAAACGGACAAGCAACCATCACATCCCTCCGTCTTTTTTGCATTTCATCTCTCTGCATTTACTTTCTCCGGTTCATCTCGCACACTCGATCCCTAGCTACTACTCCTAGGGCCAGTTCTTTTGGCGGGTTCCCCAGCTTTTCTCACAAGACTAGTCACAGTGGAGAGTAACAATAAGGCGCCTCACTCATTTATTTGGGCTTCTAAACTACTATTCCGTCCTGGTTTATTCCTCACCATTGTAATTTGTGCTAAATTTTGACCAAAGATTTAACTGGTTTTTCCCCACCATTGTAATTTGTGCTAAATTTTGACCAAAAATTTGACACAGATTACAATGGGGACCAATAAACCAGGACATAGGTAGTAGTTATGGGATTACTAATCTAGAAGCCTAAAAGAACTGGCCCCTGGTACTCCTACTAGTAGTAGTACTCAAGTTGGAATTCCAATTGCATGACACAACCTGTTAGGCAAAAAATTCGATACAAGGTGTAGGAAGCGGTTTGGGAATTTGCATGCCTTTCCAACCAGTGAGATACTCCGTACAAAGTATGACAGAGAAATAACCATAGAGAAGGAAGCTAAAAGTAAACAATCAAACAAGCATTTTTTTCATTTGTTTTGCACTGAATCGTTTCACAAGCTTGACTAGTGCTGTTTTTCCACTTTTACAAAAACCGCATCGTAATGTTAAACATGCATTTGCACGTACATAAGTAATAGTAGTACTCCCTCCGTCTAGGTGTATAAGTCTTCCCTCCTTCTTGGTCACGGTGCACAACCGAAGATGACTTATTAACCTGGACGGAGGGAGTAGCACAGTCTGCAAGCATATATCGAGAGAGACGTGTAGTGTGATAGCATATAGTAAAGTTTGTGCTATATGCACGTACTTGCAAAATGCGTACGAATACACAAGGTTTCCAAACTTTCCCTTTTACATACTTAATTAAGGATGCTAAAAATTCCTGAGCGTTCGGGATTTATCATTTGCGTCCCAAAACTAATGAGATCGCCTTACGAAACAAAAATTATACTCCTCCTAAAAGCCACAGCGCTCGCAGGAGCGCTTGCGGCATGCCACGAGTGCCCTGGTGCGCGGCCGTTTCCCAGCACGCTGACACAACGCCTCTTCCTCAGCCTCGCAACTCGCGAGGTGCTGATTGGCGGCTTGCCAGCGGGCGAGCGCGATCTCACCGGTGTGGTGATCCGGCGCCAACAGGTACTCCTCCTTGCTAGAAGCGTGCACTCGGTCCACATACCGCCAAGCGTAGATGATGCGCTTGGGCCCGACTGCACTCATGGCGTCGGCACGGGCGTCCTCCGCCACCCTCACGGCCCTCGCACGAGCCTTCTCCCAAAGAGCCAATTGCCTGACTCTCTCGGACGCGACATAGGCCTCCCAGGCAGCTTGTTCCGCGGTGCGCTTCTCTTCCTCAGCCTTCTTCTCCGCCTCTATTTTGGCGCGCTCTGTTGGAGGCAAAGCCTCCCACAAGGCGACATCCATTTCTTTCCAAAGCTCCTCAAGGCTGGGGGGGCTCGGCGGGCGGCGCGGTGTTCTCCTCATAGCGGGGAGCCGACGCGTCCTCCGGTGCGTGTGCTGGCGAGATTGGGAACACCGACGCGTCCACCTCGACGCGTCGCGGCGAGGAGTGGAACACCGACGCGTCCTCCTCGACTAGTGGCGGCGAGGAACGGAACAGCGACGCGTCGCGTAGCGGCGAGGAGCGGAACACCGACGTGTCCTCCTCGACTAGTGGCGGCGAGGAACGGAACGGCGACGCGTGACCGTCCACGCGGTGCTGCGAGGCGCTCCTAGGGCTAGGGAGGGGCGATGCCATGGTGGTCGACATGAGAGGGAGGGGAGGAGATAGTGATGAACGTGAACGTGAAGGGGAGGAGATAGTGATGTCATGGGAGGCGCAGTATTTATAGCGAGCAATGGCACACCTACGTAAGATATGGACTGAGCTGCACTGACTTAACTGCAGGTCCAGTTGCGTCACTGACATGTGGGCCAGACGCATGTTGGGCCCATATGTCAGTGACCGAATGCACCTGCAGTTAAGTAACAGCTACGTGGGCATATTTGTTGGAGTAAATTACGGGTGAGCGAAGGGGTGGAAATATTGCTGGTCACAACGGATTGGACGAGCGTGGGGGGAGGAGAGTCATGCATGCAGATTTTTTCACATGGGGTGGAGTGGTGGGACCGTTGGAGGGAGAAGGAGAGTTTGGCAGGCATATTATTTCCACACATGGAGAGGAAAAGATTTGGAGACGAACGGGCTTCCTGCAGGTATGGGGAACGGTGCATAATAAGTCATCTTGCATGTCGGGGTAGGTATAGTCTCAAGTCATTAAAAACAAACACGCCCCACACATGTTCATATTTCAAGGTGCACTAAATTATTGCATGCAATGATTAAGGCTGGCCATAATGGTGGTATCTTAGCACACGGGAATAGCAAACATGCTGATGTGGCAAAGAATTAAAGAAGAGAGGGGGGTTAGAGTAACCAGTGTTCATGCATGCATTGGTAAACACATTTTTTTGTGGAGAACGACAGCACTAGTTGAGTACTTTTGCAGACTTCAAAAACTATTCCACAATGTGTCAACATTCACAATGTCAAATCAATATTTTTACACTCATTATAAAATGTAGTTCTTATACTCATTATAATCAGTACTCCCTCCATCTAGGTGAGCAAGTCATCTTAGATTGTGCATTATGACCAAGGAGGAGGGGAAAACGAGAGATCTTAATGTTTATTTGCTAATTAATAGCATTGCATGCAATGAACTAACCACTGCATGTCCTTTTTGGTAGTCTCAAGTCATTAAAAGCATGCACACCCACATCTCCTATTGGTTGATATGTCAAGAAACAAGAAACGAGGTAGAAGTTAATGCACCGCGCCTAAGTGTTTTGGGAATATTGTATCGAATGAGTGTACTGGTGTGGCTGGTTAATTAATATAAGGTGGTGTTCAAAAAAAGTATAAATTTGGTCAAACACTTTGCAAACGGTTGACGGGAGTAAAAAGGACAAGAGGGAGTATCATGCATGCGGAGTAGGCAAAAAAATTGCTTGTCTAAAAAAAGGCAAAAAAATTGCTCATTTATAGCCGGTCGAAGTCTCCAAGGGCGCGACCGCGTGAGGGAGGCGAAGGTCATGGGAGGCGCGACGTTTGACGGAATTAAGTGAAGTTACATCCACGCGCCGGCATGGCGTGCGAACAGGCAGAAGCTATAACGTCAGGCCTACGACATGGGTCTAATAGACATGACATCTAGTGGGTCCCGCATAGTTCTCGAGAACTCTTTGGGGGCTTGCAGCCATTTATCCAGCGGGCAAGCCAACAACCCCATGCCGTTCGCATGCCCTACTATTCCCTGTCTTCTACCTTACAAAAGTTCGCTCCCAGTCGTCCCGTCCTTCCACATTAGTTCGCTCCCAGTTTTTTTTTCGGGGTGCAACAGTTCAACTTCTCCTAACCCTCCTCCAAAATCCATGGCCTCCCAAATCTCCATGGTCGCCGCTGAGTACCAGGTTAGATCCATCACCGGCGATCAGTTCATCGTCATCTACACACGTGGATCCGAGACGGTGAAAGCATGGCTTGCTCGCTTCCTATGCATGTTCAACAGTTCAATGGATGAGTGGGTCGCTGGGCTAGATGCTGAGTACACCACAGTCCTGGGACGAGAGAAGGATCTAAAGGACGAAGAGAGGAAGAAGCCCGCCGTGATCCAGGTTTGCGTACATAACGTTTGCTTGGTCTACCACATATGCCATGCCGACGTTGAGTGCCAGGATTTTAAGAACTTCCTCAAGGACAAAAGAGTGAAATTCATTACTATAGGCTTTAAGAACGACACTGACGTCCTGTATCGGATAGGTCTCGTTGTAGGCCAGCCCTTCGATCTCCAGAAGGAAAGCCTGGTGTCCTCCTCTCAACCTTCAATGCTGACCCTGGAAGCAGCCATGATTGATCCTTCGTACGCTAAACTGAAGAAACCTCATCACGAGTTTCATCATGCATGGGAGTCGAAGACGTTAGATGAAGATCACATCCTGTACGCAGCAATGGATGCCTACCTTTGTTTAAATATCTACAAGGGTTGGATGAAGAAGCAGAGCTCAGTGTCCGGTTCAAGCAAAGAAGCATCGGCGAAGAGGAAGAGGGACGAGGACAAAGTCGAGGACGTGGACTCGGACTCCAAATAGGTGGCAGTGCCGTCGCTCATGCTGGTTCTACTCCAGTGTCAAGCGGACTAGTTGCTTATTAGTTTATTTTCAAGGGTGTGTTGTGCTGAGGCCCCAACAGAACTCTGTTTATGTTCTTTCTCGTTATTTGAACTCTTTAGTATGTACAGTAGTACTAGTACTATGTCTTACTACTGTTCTTCTTGCAGTTGGTACTACTGCTTGTATCTTCGTGTTCCTACTGTACTTAATACGTTTGTACTAGTAGTATAATTTGGGTCAGTCGATTTGTGAAAGAAGTTCGATGGAGCGAAGGAAGAAGGCGGCAGAAGAGGTGGAAGAAGCCCTTCTAGCCATCCATGTTGCATCAAACGGCTCACATGAGTTAACTGACCCAAATTGCTCCTTCAGATTGCAAGATCCACGTGGCATTCAAGGTCTCGAAGGTAGATTCCACGTCCGCACCCGGTTTGCGGGCTCGACGCGCGCGCGACGGGCTTCCGCCGCGACAGCCACCATGCGCGCCTCCTCCGCGCAGGCGGAGACGACAATGACACGCTAGTTCCTCCTCACCGGCGTGCTGGAGCATGCGCTCGTCCTCCTCTTCGTACGCTGCATGCATAGACGCGGCTCCACCAGTTGCTTACATGCTTGGCAGCGCGGCGGCATCGCGAGGAGGAACTGCAGACAACATG
This sequence comes from Triticum urartu, assembly GCF_003073215.2. Lineage (NCBI taxonomy): Eukaryota > Viridiplantae > Streptophyta > Magnoliopsida > Poales > Poaceae > Triticum > Triticum urartu. The sequence goes on from NC_053026.1 coordinate 83,055,416, forward strand.
AGCGGGCGAGCCTTCGGCTTCATGGCACAGGGATGGCGGCGACACGGCGGTGATGGGCGAGAAATTGTTGGCCGGAGCAGGCGGGCGTCGGCATGCGCAACGGCGGCGGCGGCATATTGATGAGTGCGCGTGTGGGAGCTTACTTTAGTTTTAAATATAAGGTTGGTCAAACTTAAAAGAAAACCGTACTAGTACACGTAAACATTAGACTTAGGCAGCGCTTTTATTAGTTAGTACCACAGCCACGATACGGAATCCTGTGCAAGCGCGTGAACCGCGGCCGCGCGGTCGATCGAACGGTGCGTCACCATGTCGCGCTCAAAGGACATCCATCGAACCTTTTTGTGTGTGTGAAAACAATCCTTGAGTATTACTCAACTTTTTTTCCTGTGAAAGTTCTTGACGCTGCAATATTTCCATATATTTGAATTTAGCTGCAGTTCGTGTTTATTTGGATTTGGACGTTTTAGGTGCGTCCTAGTTTTTTTTAATACTGATTTTGTGTGTGTGACTGAGAGAGAACGTGTGTATGTGTCCATATGTGTGTTGTGGCGGAAGGGCAATGTGGAGACGGTGTGCGTGTGATACAGACATAGAGAGGTGTGAATGTGCAAATGATCATGCATGAGTGAGACATAGACAGATGCCGATACGTTGTGTATACATGAGAGAACGGTCTTCTAGTTTACTTGTGTGTGTGTGAGAGAGAGAGGAGCATCCGTAACACAACAACCATCTCTCTCGATTCGTCCGTCCCTCGCACAGTTGCATGCAACACATGCATCAACGCGCACATTTTGACACCCTCACCCGGCCCCTGCCCACCTCAAGGCCCGCACAATCTCTTCGTGAATATCCATTTCTCTCCTTAGGTTTGTTTTCTCTCAATATCTGACACACACACACACACAGATAGAGAGACACACGCATCACAACACACACACACACACACTCCCCCGAGCACACAATTCATCCCCATCCAAGGTTATATGGCGACCACTCTCGCTTGTGCTTCTTTGCACCCCAACATGCACAACACCTCAATCTTCAAAGAGGGCAACGACCAGATCGAAGACGGCGACCACACCGCGCTAGAGAATGCGGGGTCATTTGGAAGCAGGGTGATGTGACGACGGCTGACTGACTCCTCCCCCCGCCCTCTCTCTCTCTCTCTTGCACAAAATTACCAATCCCTCTCTCCCCCGCACAAAATTGTCAATCCCTCAACCCACGAGATCCTTCCCCTCTCGTCCATGTTTTCCTACTCTCTCATCAAACATGTTGTCTCTTCTCCTTCCACGTATACAGAATCCAGATGCACACGCATCTCATGTATATTACATGTATGCATCTTTCTCACAGACCTAACTTCTTCCTCTCTCTTTCTATCTCTCTCTCTCTGTGTGTGTCTCGTTAGGTTTGATTCCTACTCTCTCGTCCACATGCATACAATCTTTCCCGCCCTCTCTGCTCCATCTTCAAAAGCTCTCTCTGCACGTTTCATTCACACATTGGGATATGTCAAAATGTTGCTTCTATAATGGTTTATGTAGAGTTATGGTTATTCTTGTTGCATCCTACAAAGTAATAACTATGAAATGCATTTAGATTCTCATTTGACTGGTATTATGTGAGTTTGAGCATGTTGTGAAGTACTCCCTCCGTCCGGAAATACTTGTCATCAAAATGGATAAAAGAGGATGTATCTAGATGTATTTAGTTCTAGATACATCTCTTTTTATTCATTTTGATGACAAGTTTTTTCGGATGGAGGGAGTACTATAGACCTTGTATACATCTTGGGATTCGACAATGATTGTAACTATTGAATTGTATAGACCATTACATTCAAAGTCAATAGCCTAATATATTTATTTCACAATTTCAACAAATGATTAGTTCACTACAAACTAAGAAAACAAATGTGTACTCCCTCTGTTTTTATTTAGGTCCGCGTATTAGCATTGGTCAAAGTCAAGTTTTGTAAACTCTCAGAAAGCTTATAACAAAAAATATTAACATATACAATAACAAATAAATACCATTAGTTTCATTATTGAATGTACTTTCACATCATACATATTTGTTATGGTAAATGTTTATATTTTTCTATAAACTTGGTCAAACTTTAGGAAGTTTGACTTCGCTCAAACCTAATATGCAGAGTTTACTACTACTACTCGCTAGTTGCTTAGCCGAATCACTCAACACGCCACACGGGGAGTCCGGTGTCACAAAATTTTGAGGTCGGCGGGAAAATCTCCCGCGACCCTGATTCGAGCAGTGGGAAGTTACCATCATAGCCTTCGGAACAGGCCTACAGATGATGCTTGGTAGGGGGCTGTTTTCGTAACTTCAGGTTCACCCTACCCAGCCAACCCCACCCCGGCACCCAGAGTAGTACACCTGAATACTCCCCATTTTCTATCCCCACCGCAAAATAGACTTCTCCACGACACCGCAGTCTTCGTGCTCCTCCCCTTTACATCGGCGCACTCGTCCACCGCAGCGCATCTGCCTCATCGACGACCTCGTATGCCGCACTAGAGCCGGTCCACCGTCGTCGTCGTACACGGAGCCTCTTCCCCGACATCGTCTTCCACGGTCTCGGATCTGCTTCCCGGAAGCCGACGCCAAGCGCAGAAGTACCACCGTCGTGGACAATGAACTGACTCCCGTTGCCGACCATGACTCACAGAGGCTGCCGCGACCATCGTTCTCCTCCTCGATTGGTAATGTGTGTATTGAATCACTTAGCAGTACATGTGCAGTTTCATACCTACCCTTCAAATTTCCTGGGTGCTATTGTTCCCGTAAAAGTAATTGGTTATAGCCTCCATTGTCCAACAGAATATCAGCTTGTAATTGTGTGTCGCTCCTGTATCGCGCTGTGCTTGGGTAGGTTTTTCATCTGCAACCAGTAGTGTGGCAAATGATGGAAAGGTTTTTAGAAATAGCAAAATGCCCATGCGTTGCACGCATCAAGATGCATTTGTATGAGTAGTTTATCTTATTGGAGATGCTCTAACATGGCAGACGAGTGCTTTAATGTTGCCCACAAGATGCACGAGTATTACTAGTAGTATATTTTTCTTGCCATGTTGAGATTTTAAAACCACGAGTGCGAACATGCAGAGGAGTAATGAAGACCAAACACGGGATATTCGGGATATCTTCAAGGAGCATGGCAAGTTAAAGAGGAGCTGCACCGAACCTGTAAAACGAGCTTTGGTAAGTAACACCTTTTCAATTACTTTCGTGTAGCCTCATGTTCTTCGATGTGTATATGTTGTAGTTTCTATTTCTCTTAAGCGTGGTGTTCTTCGATGTGTAATAAGAAGAGTCTTAATCGTCCTAATGCTTTCGTTTTTAGCTTGATGTAGGAAGTGGGTGTTCTCACCTTGTAGTCTGTTTTTATTTATTTTTTCCTTTTGAATTCACTTCTCCGAGTTCTGTTTTTCTGGCTTCTACTAAATGGATCTAGGTTGATCTGAGTATTGATCTAAAAAAGAAGTAACTTCATGTCAGGATGCAGTTCCTGCGAGGAGGGAAGTATGGTCAACCTCGAGATCATGTTTCCAAAATGAGGCTGGATTACACACAAGGTGCCAGTTCCCTAATGATGCTGGATTAGACACAAGGTGCAAATTCCGAGATGATACTGGATTACACACAAGCCAGGTGGAGTCGTCAGCTGTTCGTGTCCTCGTGGCATTAGTAAAGGCTGAAAGAAAGCGTGCAACAGCCCTTGAGAATGTAGCTGAGTTCCTGAAGAAGCGAAAAGAGCAATCAGATGCTCTCTTCACCCAAGCCAAAGAAGAGATGGAAGAAGCCAGAAATAAGCTAGCAGAGGCAGATCAGGCTAGGCGTCTCCTGCTATCTAAAACTGTTGTCAATACAAAATTTCCTTCATAATAGCTAGGTTCAAATGTTTATCCAGTCAGCATGCCTGTTGTGATGTCCGTGCATCTACTGATGTGGCACAAAATGTTTTTTTGGTCATGTAATAACAGCAATTACTTTCCAAACAATAACAGACGAAGCATTGGACATGGTATAGTTCACGCGCAAGCCCGACATTCCAAGTTCAACTTCCACATCAAACTCATGTTCACAGATATCTGCACATTCATACATAATGTCCACAACCATGTTTCACTTCAAAGCCAAAAAAATGTGAGGAGAGTTATAAATAAAGAAAACCCTCGACTAGTTCCTGCTACCAGTGCGAGCACAACAAGTCAAGACCATGCGTAAATTAATTATATTTTAGTCATTTTTTGTGTTCTAAAATGCCTGCCGGCTCGCGGAAGGACGTGTTGCTGGCACACGTGCGGATTCAATGAAGGCAGGCGGGGCAGTCTTAAGCTGGTTGTACGTGGCGAGGAGGCGTGCTCAGCCGGGCCTGCAGCGAGTGCGGCCCTCTTGGCCGGCGCGCCGGTTCAATGCCTGCGCTATGAGAGGTCACGTCCGTGTCAGAGCAATCACTCCCTCCAGTCGTTTTTTGTTTGGGTATAACAAAATCTCGTTTTCCATTCACATTTTACAAGTAAAGTTCATGGACAAACTTTGACCCAAAGTACGATGGGGACTAGTAAACCAAAATGGAGGTAGTAGTTTTTTTAATTGAAGAAGGGTTTCCCCTTCCGATTTTCATTAAAGAAAACCAGCATCTAAATCTAAACCATAGTATTTGCCCTAGAACTACCAGGTTCAACATCTCGCAACATAAACCCATACAACCTCCATCGAAAACAAACAAACCATACAACCATACGCCAAGGAGGTACATAGTACTATGAATTCCATTTTCGCTCCATACCAATCGTTCTAAAAACTACTTACTACTTATAATGCGCCATTGAAAATCGGAACTCTTAACCCCGCTAAAAACGATATTTTCAACATGGCTACTCGATCTGTGGCAACTGGCGAGCCACCGCGCTCCAAGTCGTTCACCTGTGGTCCCAACCATCAACTCCTAAGGATCAAATTATCATGCGAGCTGACTATTCCTACAAAGGTGCTCCACCACGTACCCGGTACCCGCGAATGCAGCAATCATGCCCCTAGGGTTTTAGAGTTTATTTGTTAACGTCACCTTTACGTAACACTCATGTGTGTGAGACAACGAGAGGCCGACTGCGTGCGTGCGCCTCTTCTCTTCATATATGTACTCCACCATTTGTCTGGTGTCCAAAAAATTATAATAACTACTAGCAATGTGCCAATGCGTTGCCACACGATCAAAGTAGATTAATATAGTGGCGGAGCTAGATGCAGATTACGCCTAGGGCTGTGCTATGTTGAGTGATAAACTTCTATGATTTTCTATGCTTTGCATGAAGAAATTACAAAGGAAGTTGTTTCTAGGCCTGGGGCTATAGCCCTAGCTGCCCCAGGCCTGTCTCCGCCACTGGATTAATACATATTCACTGATTTGATAGAAAAAAGTCTAGCTTTGAAATACGTATATCAGTAAAAATATGTTATGTTTCACTCAAAATATATTCCTTTGGCGGTTTTGATGAGATAAGGGAGGAATGTTTATGGTTTCAAGATTCGAGAAGTGGTATATGTCTAATTTCTACTCTTACTAGCAAGATGCCCGTGCGTTGCACGGAACATCATGATCTTGTGGGAGAAAAGGATGAATGAGGGAAGGCCTTATCTGCAAATGTGGTGAAGAGTGTGGGTAAATTGCCATATTTTCTTTCCTATCCGTCAAATATAAATCAGACGACCTACATTGCAGGATGGCAGGCCCACCATCATCACCAACTCTATTTTTTATCCCTACTCTTATAATAAGCATTGTCGGTGATGATCGTGTGCCTGCCATCCTGCAATATAGGCCGTCCGATCTATATCTGATGGATAGGAAGGAAACTATGGAAATTTTGCAAAAAGATACCCACACCCTCTCCACATTTGCAAATAAAGCCTTCCCTCGTTCATCCTTTTCCCTCACAAGATAAACTGCTCATACAAATGCATCTTGATGTTTCGTGCAACGCATGGGCATCTTGCTAGTTGTTGCAAAAAGCCCATGTGTGTGTGAGAGAGAGGGCGAGTGGAGGAGGACGGAGTGCATGTGTGACAAAGACACAAGGAGTGTGTGTGCGATAGGTGTCAGCTTAAAATGAGGCGATAGTGTATGTGTGCACGATCGAGAGGGCGTGTCTCGAGAAGGGAAGAAAAATCTACATAGATACAAGGAGCGGGAGAGAGACATGTATGCGATGGTGGAAGCACGAGTGTGCGGGTGTATAAACCTATCTAGAGGCTAGCTAGTCAATAAATGTTTGTAAGAGAAATACGAGTCGGGGTGCGAAAGCGAGAGTTTTGTGTGTGTGAGAGAGAGACAGTAGTCGGGAAGGGGAGTGGAAGCAGGAGTTGTGTGTGTGTGTCTGTGTGTGTGTGAGAGAGAGAGAGGAGACGGTAGTCGGGGTTGTCTGATCGGTAAACAAATGAATAATGTCAGTCTGGGATGGAGACGAAAAGGAGACCGCAACAAATGTTGTGTCTATAGGAGAGATAGAGAGAGTAATTTTAGTGGTATGAGTCATATGTAGAGACATATAGGGTGTGTGAGAGAATCCCATAGAGAGAAAGACAAAGTGAAAGACGAGTGGAGACTGTGTGTTTGGCGGTGAAAAAGAAAGCTTAGGTACCGAGTGATACCAGAGAATAGTAGAGACGTGAGAGATAATGAAAATCGTGTAATGTATAATGATACGGAGAGTGTGACACTTCTCAAGGGAGACCTCGAGAGACCATGTTTGCGAGGATAGGAGCAACATGAAGTGAGCGTGCGGGTGAGCTGGAGAAAAGAGAGTGATAGCTACCTGAAGGAGCATGCATGCGAGAGAGATGGGCGTGAAAGGAGTGAACAAAAAAGGGATTCAAATATTTGAATTCGAGATGATGATGATACATGTGATCCATACTCGAACCAAAATTGATCTATCAAACATGCATACTCATATAAATTCATGCACATCTATGTTATTTAATATGTAGATATTACTGATCCATACATTTTAGTAGAACATAATTAGGTTAAAAAATTTCGAATTCAACCTTAAGATTTCGAGATCGTTGTATTTGTAAATCATATTATACATATAAAGGAGCAGCATTCTTTGTTGTGCTTTTGAAAGTATATATAAAAAATGATGTATATAGAATGTAATTCCAATTGAAAATGGATCCCGCCCGAAAAAAAATAGAATACAAACGGGATTCGAATTGAGTTGGCACGGTAAACGTGCACTCTGCAAAATTTGAACGAAGCGGGGAAAGTCGCAGTAACCTCCCGAAACCAAAATCTGCAAGATGGAAATCACTACTGCCTATCCCTGCCACGCAAAGCCTATATGCTAGATTTCTATAGGTTTCGATAGGGGTAGGCTTGTAATTTCACCCAAACGTGATGTAACCGCCTCTCACCCGGATTCATACACGGTGGGCGCCAAAACACAGTGTGTCCTCGGCCGAAATCGACTCCCTCCCCGATTCATATTTATACGTGGTGGGCGCCAAAAACAAACTCTCGTCGGCAAATATTCGGTGTATGCGAGATTACCGTCCTATCCCCAACCGACTAGTGTTGCTGTGCTGTAGTAGAAATTTGAAACGGGGGCTAAGTTTGTAAATTTCCTCGCATTTGAGACAAGCGCGCCCTGAATACATGGTTCCCCCCTTCCTCTCTACCTCCCTTTTCCCCATTCGTACTCCATGGGCGCCAAAACACCCTCTCCACCCCATCCTCCTCCGTTCGCCGCCGCCGTCCACCACCCCATCCACCACCGTCGTCCTCCACCATGCCGGAGATGATACCCCGATGCCGCCGTCCATTACAAGAGATCGACCTCTCTCATCCACGGCTTCGGACCGGGATCCTTGCATCCCGTCCTCTCGCTTCATCCCCGCTGTTGTCCACCTTGCCGGCGCTGCTCCTATGACCGTCTCATCCACTGTGCCCCGCCGCCACCGTCTACCCTCCTAGATCTGCTTCCATGCTGTCGACAGCCATTGCTACCGCATCACCGTCAAATTCTCAGCAGATGCGTACACGGCGCCGCACCAGAGGCGGTACTCTTTCGTATATGCTCAACTTATTTATTGCAGTAAGAAAATAGATCGCCACTGCTTTACTCTGATTTCTTGTCTTGGTTGCGAAGTTGCCTTTGTCCGGTTTGCACCTTCAGATCCGCCATGGCACGCTCAACACCATACTCGCAATGCTCATGGTTTTCCCCTTTTATATTCCACACTAGTTAAATCACAGTAGACTAAATTTCAAAATTGGGTCAGTCGATTTTTCAGAGCTCGCCGGAGTTCGCCGGTGCGATCGAAGGGGCTCGGGTGGGGATGGTGGTTGTGGGGGGCAGTGGTGGGGCCTCGTCAAACAAAGAAAACTCGACGCGGGTGGGGGCGGGGGTGGGGGTGGGGGTGGCGAAGGAACACAGGTGGTGGAGCCGGTGGTTCGGCCAGCGGCTCGTGCGGTGTTCTGTATGGGAAGCATAGTATGTTCCTTGTCAGGAAGGGGAGCAGGGACATCTGCAGTCTAACAGCTGATAGAGCTGGCCTATACGTGATCGATAGTCTTTCAATTACTAGTGGCAATACAACACTGTAATTTCCAGCCAGTTCCACTTTCCCGATTTATATATCCTGGTTTTGGTGTACCCCTGTTCTGTACACTATGATCTGCCTAGTTGCTGTGTGCTCTTGTTATCATGGTTTGGCAATAAACTCTCTATACACTATATTATGAACCTATCATCTGCCAGCTTTCCTTACTTCTGGAGCCTATTTATGTGTGTACTTGTGCCAGATTATATAAATGCACGCACCATATTACAACACATATGAGCTCTCTCATCAGAATCCAGTGATAGCACACAAGTGTTTACAGGGGCGCCCCTATATTAGAATATCATCTGCAGTACAAAGATAATCTCACAACTATTTATGTTTTCATGGTTCTCAGATATCATACGCAATTACAGTGAATATCAGAATCCGCGCATCAGAAGAATATTGTGGAACACTGCAATGACTTACAAAATTGGCACCAAGGCATTGAGTGCCATTCAGGAAGCAATGAAACTCGTACACTCCCCACCTGTTGATTCTTGTTCAGAATATCATCCTAATGACTATTCTAACCTCGAGGAGTCAAAGGCAGATGGCCTGTCCTGTTCACCCATCAAGGTGCCTGTTCTAATTTGGCAAGGTTTTATTGATTGCGCGTATCTTGCATATGTTGTCTTGCATTTCTTCTACTTTGTTGCACCGCCATCTGCTTAGTTTACTCATCATATATGTCGAGATGCCATGCCCATCCATTATCAATACATATTCCATCTGTCATCGTACCATGTTTTTCCACTCAAATGCTGTTCTGGTGCATTAGACATCAAAAAGGAAGAGGGTGATTGCCCAACCTGAAGGAGCACCAGCAAAGTCCTTGAAAAACGTGGTGGTGCCGGAGAAATCAGACAGCACCCACTTATATTGGTTGTACAACCAGTAACACAAAACATAGGACTGACTCCAGCAGACTGTACCCATACTTCACTGGCCACACCACTAGCCCCACCACACAGGACCTGCACTCCAGCAAAAGGTATACCAATTTCATTTTCCATAGCACCAGCTGTACCACAGAAAAATCCCACTCCAGCAAAAAGTACAGCAAGTCCACCGGCCGAAGACCTATCCCAACTGCAGAGACGGCCAATTCCTGCAGATTGGAACCCCATTCCATTTATTCCTAGTTTAAAAGACAATGCTTTCAATGTTGTTAGGGACTACGTGCATATATTCCCATCATGGGAAGATTATTGTGAAGGCAAACACCATTTTCACATCTTCCTGTCCAACTTATGTGTAAGTGTTATTATTCATGGTTATTATTTTCCTGTTTTCTGCTGATTGAACACATCAATGATTTACATTACATTGTTGTAACTAGGCGAGGGTCAATCTGGATAGTCATGACAAGCAAAGCTTGCTTGTGCTTTTCAAGGAAGCATTGCAGCAGTATCGGTGTTACCTGAGGAAATCACACTTTGATGGCAAGTCTATAAACGAATTTCCGGTGAAGTCTCCTGTGCTAAATTTAGAAGACATTGAATGGAAAAACCTTGTTATGCACTGGTCTCGTTCCCAGGATGAGGTACTGTCTATGAAATCACATGACAATTTGAACTTCTACTTTTCCGCATGTGCCTTACGGATCTTTTTTGCAGGAAATCTGCTCGAAGAAGAACTCCGGTTTGACAAGAACGACAGGATATCGCAAATATGCTGCCCGCTGCTTTGCTCTTGTTAGTACCTGTTGTCCTGTATCACTGTACTTGCATACATACCTGGTTCATTATGTGACAGCAGTATGCATGATAGCTTGCTTATCAATTGTTCGCTCCAAATTATCTGATCTGTATGAATGATTACATTAGTGTAGAATATATCAAATGCCAATGTTTTTTAGCTCTGCATTGCTCTTGTAAGTACATGCTATCCTTTATTAGTGTACTTATAATGACAGGTAGTTGTTCATGTACCATCACTCTGCAGCTTATTTTCCTTTGCACTCCATTTTCTACACATCAGATCTATATTTACTCTTACCATAAGGTTGGTACTGAAGAAGTTTAGCTGTGCATTGCTCTTGGCTGTACCTTTTGCCTGTATCGCTGCACTTACATTTATAGCTACTTGGTTATGTAGCATCACTCTTCATCTTATCTTAAATATTCTCCATTTTTTCGTATATTATCACATCTATATTTACTCTTAACAAAATGTTGAATAAAGGCAATGCTTTTGAAGAAGATTCTGTGGTAAACTTCTTGAATTGCCCCCCCCCATCAGCATGGACAAGGCCTTTATAGAGCCTGTCTTCACCAATAATGTAAGTTTGTCCATCTCAATCCTTCAAACTTTGTTGTATATATTTGGTTAGGCATGACTGCAACGGTTGTTTATTTTTGGTGTTTGCATCAAATTGCTTGTTTAAAGTTTATTATATGTAGTTCATAAAAAAAGTTTGTCCTTTCTCAATTTAAGTTTTCAGTTGTACAACCAAGTTCCTTCTTCATACCATGTAAATTAAACTATACAGAGCAAGTGATCTTCTTTTGCACTGCATGTATGCTTCTGTTCTTCATTTGTAATCCAGTGGTGTGGTGAACCTACCCACTACAGCACAATGTCATATTCTGCAATGTCTTAACTATGAACAATGTCATATCATTCTACTATTATTTAAACCGTCTCTTTGTTTGCCAATCTGAAATGGTATAAATTGATAGCACACTAACCATTGATACTTATGAGTTCTTGATCTGTAATCCAGTGGTGTCGTGAAGCTGCCAACTCCTTCACAATGTCATTTCCTGCCATGTCTTGACCTGAACAATACCATATTGTGTTAATGCAAATTTAAACTATGTCACTTTATTCGTTAGTAAGAAATGTGATGAATTGTCAACACTGATACTTTTATGTGCAAAACCTGTCATCTGTCTGCTTGTTTATCTTTCAGAGTGAGGAAGATACAAGTGTTGAACAAGCACAGTCTCATCATCTTGCTCAGCTGCTTGCCCTGCAGCTCCCCAGTAGGGCTAACCTTTCTTGAACTCTATTGAAGTGCTGTCGGTTTTGTATATTATTTTGTCGGTGTGTTTATTTGCACTGGTGGCGATCTTTGATGCCCAGTGTATGTAATCTGCTGTCTGCTTGTGCTTTATTATCATAGTGGCGAACTTTGATGCCCAGTGGATGTAATAATGCCGTAATTTCTTTATTGTATAGTCTAGGTTTTTTCTTATTCATGATGCTGCAGTTATTTTACTGTATATATATCCTGTCTTCGCAGTAAAACGGCCAAATCGTAAAATTACGATACATAATCGGGCCGTCATGCAATCACGATGTAGGTTGGGCATGAAACGTGTCGATCAGCTCACGGGCCGGCAGCAACCCAAAATGAACCCCGGCCCATGATTGTGCGAATCAAATCACGGGCTTTTAACAGGCCAAAAAATTGTCTCGGTCCTTGTTTGGCCCAATCAGATATCGGCTGCGAGCAGGCCGGATGCAATCCGGGCTGTAGTTAGGCCCAACTATATGACGGGCTTTTAACAGGCTAAAATTAATATAGGGCCGAAATGTTAAACGGGCCCTTAACAGGCCAAAACTAATATCAGGCCGAATTACTAAGGGGCCTTTAGCAAGTGGGCCCAAAAGCATAGTGTCCATTTGACGGGCCGAATCTGATATGGGCCATATTTGAGCCCAAAGCCTCTTAAAGGGACGGACCTGATCTGGGCCGTAATTTGGCCCAGAACGTGGTAGGCCTTTAACGGGCCGGATCTCATATGGGCCACTATTAGGCCCGGAGCGTGGCAGGCCATTAATGGACCGGATCAAATATGGGCCGGCATTTGGCCCAAAACATGGAAGACAGTTAATGGGCCGGCCTACTAGGGTACTCAAAATCTTGTGGGCCTACAGCTAGGTCGGCCCATTAATGTCGGCGAAATCTCGTGGGCCTTTAGCTGGGCCGGCCCATTATGATCCGCAAGAATCTTGCGGGCCTTTACCTGGGACGGCCCCTTACGGCACACAAAAATCTTATGGGCCTTTACTTGGGCCGGCCCATTATGGCCCGCAAAATCTTGTGGGCCTTTAGCTGGGCCAGCCCATTATGGTCCGCAAAATCTCGTGGGCCTTTAGCTGGGCCGGCCCATTATGGTCCGCAAAATGTTGTGGGCCTTCAGTTGGGCCGGCCCATTTAAACTTGAATGGCCGGTCCACGTGTCAACATATCATAGGCGCGTCTCGCCCATTGGATGAGTTGACACGTGTCTCCTCCAGCCAATGATGATTTTACACGTGGAAAATCCCCATTGGTCGTGGCTGTTAACGGGTTATCGAATCCAAAACCCGACCCGATAGCTTAACGGCGTTCCGTTACGGTAGATGCCATGTGTCGGTCACCCTTGACGAAAGCACTTCTGTGACGCATGATTTATTGTCATGGAAGTGGACACTTCCGTGATGATAATTTTGGTAATGTCATGGAAAACTTCTACGACAGCACAGGTATGACTATCTTGATTCTGTCATAAATTTGTCATGGATGTACATGCATGACAAAAAAAGCGACCTACTGTGACAAACACGTATCATCACGGAAGTGTATTTTTTTGTAGTGTTATCATCAATACAGATAGGTGAAGTAGCAAACTTAGGATCACATTTAATTCTAGCATTCAAAGATTTTTCTTTATTCTTGTGTAGTAATTTCTCTAGATCATCTCTATCATTACAAGCAAGAATATCTCTAGTTGCTTCTTCACTCATAACATAACCTTCCGGTACCTTAGGCAATTCATATCTAGCAAGGCTAGTTCTAGCAGGTGTTTTAGGAGTTTCAGTTTCAAGCTCATCATCAGATTCAACAACATCATGTTGTATAACTCTAGCAATTTGTTTATCAAGAAATTCACCAAGTGGCACATCATCATTATCAAGCAAGGTACTAGCATCATCATAAGCATCATTCATAGTAGAAGTAGCATCATCAATAACTTGCGACTTATCAGGATTAATAGCATGTGGTGGTGTTGCAAGTTTACTCATAACAGAAGGTGAATCTAAAGCAGAACTGGATGGCAGTTCCTTACCTCCCCTCGTCCTTGAGGGAAATATCTTAGTCTTTGGATCCTTCAGATTCTTCATAGTGGTAATATGATAATAATCCCAAGTGACTCAACAAATATAGCTATGCTCCCCAGCAATGGCTCCAGAAAAAGGTCTTGATAACCCACAAGTATAGGGGTCGCGACAATTTTCGACGGTAGAGTATTCAACCCAAATTTATAGATTCGACAGAGCCAAAGAATATTTGAAGGTACTAACAGCTGAGTTGTCAATTCAACCACACCTGGAGATTAATTATCTGCAGCAAAGTGATCAGTAGCAAAGTAGTTTGATAGTTTTGATAGTAGTGGCAGCAGCAACGGTAACAGTAATAGTGACAGCAGTGATTTGTAGCAAGTGTAATAGTGATGATAGCAGTAGTAACTTAGCAGAAACAATAAGGATAAATTCGTAGGCATTGGATCGGTGACTTGTTGGATGATATTCATCATGTGATAGTTATAGCCTAGGGCGATACGACACTAGCTCTAGTTCAACGATATAATGTAGGAATGTTTTCCGTAAATAGTCATACATGCTTTATTAAAAGAACTTGCATGACATCTTTTGTCCTACCCTCCCGTGGCAGCGGGGTCCATATTGGAAACTAAGGGATATTAAGGCGTCCTTTTAATAGAGAACCAGAACAAAGCATTAACACATAGTGAATACATGAACTCATCAAATTACGGTCATCGCCGGGAGTGGGCCCGGTTGTTGTCACTCTAGGGTTGCCAGATCATAACCGTGGTAGGTGACTATAACTTGCAAGATCTGATCTAAAACATGGATATAATGATGAATTCATAAATGGTTCGGATCTAAAATCATGGCACCCAGGCCCAAAGTGACAAGCATTAAGCATAGCAAAGTCATAGCAACATCAATCTAAGAACATAGTGGATAGTAGGGATCGGGCCCTAACAAAACTAACTCGATTACATGATGAATGTCATCCAACTCCTCACCGACCAGTGAGCCTATGAAGGAATTACTCACCCCCGGTGGGGAGCATCATGGAACTGGCTATGGAGAAGGGTTGGTGATGACGAAGAATGAAGATCCCCCTCTCTGGAGTCCCAAATGGACTCGAGATCTGCCCTCCCGAGGAAGAACAGGGCTTGGCGGCGGATCCGTCTTGTGGATCACGATAATTCTTTCTCCTTGATTTTTTTCTAGAATAATGTGATTTTATAGTTTCAGGAGGGTCAGCAGCGGGGCCACCAGGTGGGTACAACCCACCTGGGCGCACCAGGAGAGGGGGGCGCCCTGGTGGGTTGTGCCCACCCAGGGGCCCCTCTCCGGTGGGTCTTGGCTCCAAAAATTCTTATTATTGGTATAAAAAATCCCCAAAAAGTTTTGTTCCATTCCGAGAACTTTTATTTCTGCACAAAAACAACACCATGGTAGTTCTGCTAAAAACAGCGTCAGTCCGGGGTTAGTTTCATTCAAATCATGCAAATTAGAGTCCAAAACAAGAGAAAAGCGCGAGAAAAAGTAGATACGTTGGAAACGTATCACCCTGTGCCGGTAACTTCATCATCACCGTCATCACGCCGTCGTGCTGACGGAACTCTCCCTCGGCCTCAACTGGATCAAGAGCTCGAGGGACGTCATCGAGCTGAACATGTGCTAAATGCGGAGGTGTCGTACGTTCGGTACTTGGATCGGTTGGATCGCGACGACATTCGACTACATCAACCACGTTACTAAACGCTTCCGCTTTTGGTCCACGAGGGTACGTGGACACACTCTCCCCGCTCATTGCTAGGCTTCTCCTAGATAGATCTTGTGTGATTGTAGGAAATTTTTGAATTACTACATTCCCCAACAGTGGCATCCGAGCCAGGTCTATGCGTAGATGTTATATGCACGAGTAGAACGCAATGAGTTGTGGGCGATAATAGTCATACTGCTTACCAGCAATGTCTTACTTTGATTCGGCGGTATTGTTGGATGAAGCGGCCCGAACCGACATTACATGACCGCGTTCATGAGACTGGTTCTACCGACGTGCTTCACACACAGGTGACTAGTGGGCGTCTATTTCTCCAGCTTTAGTTGAATCGAGTTTGACTATGTCCGGTCCTTGTTGAAGGTTAAAACTGCACACTTGACAAAAAATCGTTGTGGTTTTGATGCGTAAGTAAGAACGGTTCTTGCTAGAAGCCCGTAGCAGCCACATAAAACTTGCAACAACAAAGTAGAGGACGTCTAACTTGTTTTTGCAGGGCATGTTGTGATGTGATATGGTCAAGACGTGATGATATATAAATTGTTGTATGAGATGATCATGTTTTGTAACAGTTATCGAGAACTGGTAGGAGCCATATGGTTGTCGCTTTATTGTATTAAATGCAATCACCATGTAATTGCTTTACTTTATCACTAAACGATAGCGATAGTCAGAGAAGCAATAGTTGGCAAGACGACAACGATGCTATGATGGAGATCAAGGTGTCAAGCTGGTGACGATGGTGATCATGACAGTGCTTTGGAGATGGAGATCAAAGGCACAAGATGATGATGGCCATATCATATCACTTATTTTGATTGCATATGATGTTTATCTTTTATGCATCTTATTTTGCTTAGTACAACGGTAGCATTATAAGATGATCTCTCACTAAATTTGAAGGTACAAGTGTTCTCCCTGAGTATGCACCGTTGCTACAGTTCGTCGTGCCGAGACACCGCATGATGAACGGTGTGATAAGCTCTACGTTCACATACAACGGGTGCAAGCCAGTTTTGCACAAGCAGAATACTCGGGTTAAACTTGACGAGCCTAGCATATGTAGATATGGCCTCGGAACACTGAGACCGAAAGCTCGAACATGAATCATATAGTATATATGATCAACATAGTGATGTTTGATGTCTACTACACAACCTTCTTCTTGTAGACGTTGTTGGGCCTCCAAGTGGAGAGGTTTGTAGGACAATAGCAAATTTCCCTCAAGTGGATGACCTAAGGTTTATCAATCCGTGGGAGGCGTAGGATGAAGATGGTCTCTCTCAAACAACCCTGCAACCAAATAACAAAGAGTCTCTTGTGTCCCCAACACACCCAATACAATGGAAAATTGTATAGGTGCACTAGTTCAGCGAAGAGATGGTGATACAAGTGCAATATGGATGGTAGATATAGGTTTTTGTAATCTGAAAATATAAAAACAGCAATGTAACTAATGATAAAAGTGAGCGAAAACGGTATTGCAATGCGTTGAAACAAGGCCTAGGGTTCATAATTTCACTAGTGCAAGTTCTCTCAAGAAGGATAACATAATTAGATCATATAAGTACCCCCTCAACATGCAACAAAGAGTCACTCCAAAGTCACTAATAGCGGAGAACAAACGAAGAGATTATTGTAAGGTACGAAACCACCTCAAAGTTATTTTTTCCAATCAATCCATTGGGCTATTCCTATAAGTGTCACAAACAGCCCTAGAGTTCGTAGTAAAATAACACCTTAAGACACAAATCAACCAAAACCCTAATGTCACCTAGATACTCCAATGTCACCTCAAGTATATGCGGGTATGATTATACAATATGCATCACACAATCTCAGATTCATCTATTCAACCAACACAAAGAATTTCAAAGAGTGCCCCAAAGTTTCTACCAGAGAGTCATGACGAAAACGTGTGCCAACCCCTATGCGTAAGTTCACAAGGTCACATAACTCGCAAGTTGATCACCAAAACATACATCAAGTGGATCACGTGAATATCCCATTGTCACCATATATAAGCACATGCAAGACATACATCAAGTGTTCCCAAATCCTTAAAGACTCAATCCGATAAGATAACTTCAAATGGAAAACTCAGTTCATCACAAGGAGATAGAGGGGGAGAAAGATCATAAGATCTAACTATAATAGCAAAGCTCGCGGTACATTAAGATCATGCCATATCAAGAACACGAGAGAGAGATAGATCAAACACATAGCTACTGGTACATACCCTCAGCCCCGAGGATGAACTACTCCCTCCTCGTCATGGAGAGCACCGGGATGATGAACATGGCCATCGGTGATGATTCCCCCCTCCGGTAGGGTGCCGGAACAGGGTCCTGATTGGTTTATGGTGGCTACAGAGGCTTGCAGCGGCGGAACTCCCGATCTAGGTTATTTTCTGGAGGTTTGGGGATTTATAGGAGAGGTTTGCATCGAGAACAAGTCAGGGGGCCCCACGGGAAGTCCACGAGGCACAGGGGTGCACCCTAGGGGGGTGGGCGCGCCCTCCACCCTCGTGGGGCCCACGGGACTCCCCTACGGTAACTCTTTGTTCCAGTATTTTTTATAGTTTCCAGAAAAAATCTCCGTTGATTTTCAGCGCATTCCGAGAACTTTTATTTCTGCACAAAAACAACACCACGGTAATTCTGCTGAAAGCAACGCCAGTCCGCGTTAGTTATAACCAAATCATACCAAAATCATGTAAAAAATATTATAAACATGGCATGAATACATAAAAATTATAGATGTGTTGGAGACGTATCAATGTTCACCATTGAAAACTTCTCCATCTCACGTGATGATCGTACATGGTTTAGTTGATATGGATCACCTGATCATTTGGATGACTAGAGGGATGTCTATCTAAGTGGGAGTTCTTAAGTAATATGATTAATTGAACTTTAATTTATCATGAACTTAGTACCTGATAGTATTTTGCATGTCTATATTGTTGTAGATAAATGGCCCGTGCTACTATTCCTTTGAATTTTAATGCGTTCCTAGAAAAAGCTAAGTTGAAATATGATGGTAGCAACTACACAGACTGGGTCCGTGATACGTCTCCAACGTATCTATAATTTTTAATTGCTCCATGCTATATTATCTACTGTTTTGGACATTATTGGGCTTTATTATCCACTTTTTTTTGGGTACTAACCTATTAACCGGAGGCCCAACCCATAATTGATGGTTTTTTTGCCTATTTTAGGGTTTCGAAGAAAAGGAATATCAAACGGAGTCCAAACGGACTGAAACCTTCGGGAACATGATTTTCTCACCGAACATGATCCAGGAGACTTGGACCCTATGTCAAGAAATAAAGGAGGAGGCCACGAGGTAGGGGGCGCGCCTACCCCCCCAGGCACGCCCTCCACCCTCGTGGGCCCCCTGTTGCTCCACCGACGTACTCCTTCCTCCTATATATACCTACGTACCCCCAAACGATCAGATACGGAGCCAAAACCCTAATTCCACCGCCGTAACTTTCTGTATCCACGAGATCCCATCTTGGGGCTTGTTCCGGAGCTCCGCCGGAGGGGGCATCCATCACGGAGGGCTTCTACATCAACACCATAGCCCCTCCGATGAAGTGTGAGTAGTTTACCTCAGATCTTCGGGTCCATGGTTATTAGCTAGATGGCTTCTTCTCTCTTTTTGGATCTCAATACAATGTTCTCCCCCTCTCTTGTGGAGATCTATTCGATGTAATCTTCTTTTTGCGGTGTGTTTGTTGAGACCGATGAATTGTGGGTTTATAATCAAGATTATCTATGAACTAATTTGAATCTTCTCTGAATTCTTTTATGTATGATTGGTTATCTTTGCAAGTCTCTTCGAACACTACAAAAAAATACACTTCCGTGATGATACGTGTTTGTCACAGTAGGTCGCTTTTTTTGTCATGCATGTACATCCATGACAAATTTATGACAGAATCAAGATAGTCATACCTGTGATGTCGTAGAAGTGTTCCATGACATTACCAAAATTATCATCACGGAAGTGTCCACTTCCATGACGATAAATCGCGCGTCACAGAAGTGCTTTCGTCAAGGGTGACCGACACGTGGCATCCACCGTAACGGAACGCCGTTAAGCTATCAGGTCGGGTTTTGGATCCGATAATCCGTTAACAGCCCCGACCAATGGGGATTTTCCACGTGTAAAATCATCATTGGCTGGAGGAAACACGTGTCGGCTCATCGTTGGGACAGATGTCAACCACTCATTGGACGGAAGGCGCCTATGATACGTCGACATGTGGCACGACCCAATAGAGGCCAATTCCTGAGAAAAGGCCGGCCCGTTTGACTTGGTCAAAAGGTGGCGGGGCGGCCCATGGAAAGCATGTTAACGGCCTGTTCGCATATAGCCCATTTACAGCCCGCTAACCCAAGGCCCGTTACGCCCTATCCGAATTAGGCCCAGTAGCGTCATCTGGGCCATCCAATATGATTCCAGCCCGTTTTCACTTCTGGCCCATGTATGGCCCATGACGTCTTTCGGCCCATATGAGGCCCTATGTAACTCTTGGCCTATTAACTGCCTGTGGTGAAACTGGCCCGTAATGAACAGTGTATCACTTTACACCCATTAACGGCCCGTGGTGAATCTAACCCGTAATGAACAGTGTATCACTTTATACCCATTAACGGCCCGTTATTCCGTTGGGCCGTTTCCAGCCCATGTTATCTTTCGGCCTTCTCAGAGCCCATTTATTCTTGGGCTCATTTCCAGCATTCGTTTACTTACGGCCCATTACTGTCATTTTCTGCTTGTGGGCCAAATTCAGCCCGTGGTTATAGTCGGCCCATTTGTGGTCTGTTAATACGTTGGGCCATTTTCATAGCGTCATCAAATACGGCCTATTAACGATGGCCCGTTACGGTCGGCCCATGAACGGACGATTCCAACTCTAGCCCGTTTACGGCCATAATGCGGCCTATTATTGGCCCATGTTTGGCCAATCAATCATACGGCCGGTATAAGGCCCATTGATGATATGGCCTGTAGAAGGCCCATTGTTTCTACGACCCGTAGAAGGCCTACTATTTCTACGGCCCGTAGAAGGCCCATTGTTTTTACGGCCCGTAGGAGGCCCGGTGTCACTACAGTAAATATTAGCCCATGGTTATTGTGGCCTAGTTTTAAAAAATAGGTTATTGCAACCACTAGTTAACCGCGGAAAAAGAACTGCAATGACTACAAGCAAACAAATAAACAAGACAATAAGGAAATAAATAAGCAAGCAACTAACGCTAGGCTATCACGGCTATTACACATATTACATCCACTGGGCATCAAAGTTCGCCACCAGTGCAAATATAGGGAACAAAGCAGCATATCATATACACTAGCCGTCAAAATTGGCCACCAGTGCAAATAAACGCGGCAGCAAAACAAGAGCATAACTGAAACAACTTCAGAAGAGATCAAGAAACGTTATCCTGGGTATCCACCATGCTGGCAATAAGCTTAGCAAGCTGATTAGCTTTGTCCTGTTTGGCGCAAAAATCCTCCAACGCTTGCTGTTGCACCAGAAAGTATGCATCTGAATGCTCCAGGGACTTCCGTAGTCCTTTCGCTTCTTGTCGCAGCACAGCTGATCGATTTCTTTCATCTTGTAGTTGAGACTCAAGAAACCGAACTGATTCAGACAGTGAGTTTGAATAGCTTGTGCAAGCATTAGTGGCCAGTAACTCCAACACTAAACCAAGACAGGATGTGCCACTATCCTGAACCTTATCTGCATTACTTCCTTTACCGTTGCTTAATAAGGCACTCCTCCCCAATATTCTATCAGCATTCTAAAAGAAGAAACAAGCAGACACATAACAAGTTTAGCATGTACTAGTATATGAAACTCATTTCAGTGAACCAGTTCATTAGTAAGGTGGACAGGATTAAACTACCAAGTCTTCTATTGCCAAGTACTAGTACATAATAAAAGCATCAAACAAACATATATCTATGTCCTATGGTAGCAATGGAATCTTAAATTAGAACAGTTGTTCTTCAGGTTTAGGCACTTGTTCTACATGAACAGAGTACAATAAGACGCAAGAATATAATACTTAAAAATAGAAAATGAGCTCATAGACCTTACCACATTCTTGGTTCGGGACCAGTACAGAACAAGGCACTCCCAGTCATCGTCCAGTAAATGTGTCTCAGGAGAACGTAAGGGAATTTGATGAGTTTCTTTGCCGCTGAAGTACGTTTTCTTCAGGTAATTCTGATACTGCCACCAAGCATTCTTGAAGATAGCAGAGGTATTAGCACAGGTTACCTCATCCTGAGTTTCCAAATCGGTCCTTCTCTATAGAGAAAAATGGGAAAATTTGATGTATTATAACCATCATGGAGGTAGGATGTATGGGACGAAGCAAAGTAATTGCCATGAATAACATTACTTACACATAACTCCTGGACAAACACCTGCAACTGGCATTTTCCTTCATCTTTAGTATAATATTTCCAAGATGGGAAGATACGCACATACGATTTAACAACATCAAATGCGATAGATGCTAAACTACGACTAGCTGGTTGTGCTTCCTCCACAGGAATAGGCGTACTAACTGGTGGAGTTGGGGTTCGCCATGATAGTACTGGCCCTATGGGCACTGGAGCTGCCTTACTAACTGCTCTTGTTTGGGAGCTCTGTGGTGGAGATGGTGCTGTGTCAACAGGAACTGGGTTACTATCGGCTGGGGTTGGGGTTAGATTGGGTGAAGCTGGTTCTCTGTCCATCATAGTAGGGGTACAATCTGCGAGAGTTTGGGTTATGTGTGGTAGGGCTGGTTCTTATGCATGTACAACCGGGGTGCTATCTCCACCAAGAGGTAGCACTGTTTTATTTAAAGACCGTGTTTTTAGTCCGCTAGATACTGGCATCACCCGCTCCAATTCAAATGGCTGATAAATAGGAAACATAGTTGAATGTACAGACATTGTATGAGAGACAGATGCAATAGATAGTGTGGAAAAAAGAGGGCATGAAATAGTTGACATGTATATTATTTAACTAAAACGGATAGCATGACATAATTTGACATCTATGATGTCTATCTAAACTGGATAGCATAGCATAACATAATTCAAAGATATGATGAATAACTAAACAGGATCGCATGACATAATTCACCTACATGTTATCTAAGTAATCAGGATCACATCATTTAATTCACATATGTGATTTATATGCTAAACAGAGGGCATTCGATATGATGTCTGAACTAAGAACATGGTGTTGAATATTGTGTATATGATGTCTAAACTATGCAATGCAAGACACCGTATGCATGATATGAGCAGTATAACCGTGCCAACTTAGAGCATACAACTCAGTGGGGGAATAGGACTGGTCATCTGTCTCTGAGTCCATCTCTGAGGAGCTATCGGGACCCAACAAGAGATCTGCTTTGACAGGTAGCACTGTCTGCTCTGAAGGCCTTGTTTTCACTCCAGATTTTTCCATCTCCCACCCAAATGGCTGATTCACAGGAAGAGTAGTTTAATGTACAAACATTGTCGACAAATGGAAATTTAATGAAGAAAATGATGGGCAAGATATCATTCAAATATATGATGCCTAGTTAAACAGGATGGCATTGCACATTTCACATATATTATGGCTGGCTAAAAGACATGAGACTGCATAATTCCCATATATGATATAGAAACTAAACAGGTGGCATTACAGAACATGTCTAAACTAAGTAGATGACATATATGATGTTAAAAGTAGGCACTGCAAGGCAACATATGCATGATATAACTAACATCATCATGCCAAGGTAGAACAAACACCTTGGGGGGTAAATAGGAGTGGTCAGCGGCGTCCGAATCCGCCTCAGAACAGATATCTTCCTCTGGATTACAATCTGGAGAGGGGTGGGGAGGGTTTGCCATTGAACCCACCATGGAGCGATGTCTGCATGACATTGTATTGCTGCGCAAAACTCTTCTCTTTTTCTCTACATGTTCAGCATGACTGTGTACAATATCTGACATGCATACGAAAAAAATATGGTGAGATTATGTAAGGAGAGCATGCAGAAATTTAGAGTGATGGTAACAACCAGTGGATCGATGTTTTTCCGTTGAACCAAAATAGCCCTAATGGATCAACGTGAATATATAGTAATAAGTGATGCAACAAGTGTACAACCTCTTTGCCATAGCCGTGTCGACCTCAGCATCATTGGGTTGGTCACTGAAGCAGTTGAGGCAGAGGTGGCTGTCGGAGGTGTGGAGGAAGATCTGAGGAGTCTGTAGACGGCGTCCAGGGCACTGCTCTGTTGTGACGGATCGTTCTGTCGTTGGAGCAGCTCTGGTGAGCCGTAAGACGTCAAGGCTGAAGAAGCACAAGACAGACATCGTCAATATCAAGTGGGATTCTAATAGCATCTCCAATAGATGATGTAAAATGGATGTAAAATTAACATCACCAAAAACCACCTGACTACAACAGATGAGGTAAAAACTGTTGACTCTGAACTTAACTGTCGAAACTGAAATTTACTGTGGAATTTGAATGCTACTCTCGAAACCGAACGCAATGGTAGCAGAGAGGCACTTGACATGTAGTTTAGGGAGGGCCTGTAGTTCATCTTCAACCTGCACCCCCCTGAGCCGCCAGCCACCACCGGCCGAACCGCCGGCCCCAGCGCTGATAACCCACAAGTATAGGGGATCGCAACAGCTTTCGAGGGTAGAGTATTCAACCCAAATTTATTGATTTGACACAAGGGGAGCCAAAGAATATTCTCAATTATTAGCAGCTGAGTTGTCAATTCAACCACACCTGGAAACTTAGTATCTGCAGCAAAGTGTTTAGTAGCAAAGTAATATGATAGCGGTGGTAGCGGCAACAAAAGTAAAGACAGCAAAAGTAATGTTTTTGGTATTTTGTAGTGATTGTAACAGTAGCAGCGGGAAAGTAAATAAGCGTAAACCAGTATATGGAAAACTCGTAGACACCAGATCAGTGATGGATAATTATGCCAGATGCGGTTCATCATGTAACAGTCATAACATAGGGTGACACAGAACTAGCTCCAATTCATCAATGTAATGTAGGCATGTATTCCGTATATAGTCATATGTGCTTATGGAAAAGAACTTGCATGACATCTTTTGTCCTACCCTCCCGTGGCAGTGGGGTCCTATTGGAAACTAAGGGATATTAAGGCCTCCTTTTAATAGAGAACCGGAACAAAGCATTAGCACATAGTGAATACATGAACTCCTCAAACTATGGTCATCACCGGGAGTGGTCCCGATTATTGTCACTTCGGGGTTGCCGGATCATAACACATAGTAGGTGACTATAGACTTGCAAGATAGGATCAAGAACTCACATATATTCATGAAAACATAATAGGTTCAGATCTGAAATCATGGCACTCGGGCCCTAGTGACAAGCATTAAGCATAGCAAAGTCATAGCAACATCAATCTCAGAACATAATGGATACTAGGGATCAAACCCTAACAAAACTAACTCGATTACATGATAAATCTCATCCAACCCATCACCGTCCAGCAAGCCTACGATGGAATTACTCACGCACGGCGGTGAGCATCATGAAATTGGTGATGGAGGATGGTTGATGATGACGACGGCGACGAATCCCCCTCTCCGGAGCCCCGAACGGACTCCCGATCAGCCCTCCCGAGAGGTTTTAGGGCTTGGCAGCGGCTCCATATCCTAAAACGCGATGATTTCTTCTCTCTAATTTTTTTTCTCTCCGAAAGCAAATATATAGAGTTGGAGTTGCCGTCGGAGGGCATCCAAGGGGCCCACGAGGTAGGGGCGCGCCCTAGGGGGGAGCCCCCACCCTCGTGAACAGGGTGTGGGCCCCCAGGTCTTCATCTTTGGCGAGGATTTTTTATTATTTTTTCTAAGATGTTCCGTGGAGTTTTAGGTCTTTCCGAGAATATTTGTTTTCTGCACAGAAAACAACACCATGGCAATTCTGCTGAAAACAGCGTCAGTCCGGGTTAGTTCCATTCAAATCATACAAGTTAGAGTCCAAAACAAGGGCAAAAGTGTTTGGAAAAGCAGATACGACGGAGACGTATCAACTCCCCCAAGCTTAAACCCTTGCTTGTCCTCAAGCAATTCAGTCGACAAACTGAAAGAAAGAAAAACTTTTACAAACTCAGTTTGCTCTTGTTGTTGTAACTATGTCAAGCCAGCATTCAAGTTTTCAGCATAGATCATAACTAACCACATTTGCAATAATTCTCAGGTCTCATAACTACTCATATCAATAGCATAATCAACTAGCAAGTCATAATAATAAATCTCGGATGACAACACTTTCTCAAAACAATCATAATATGATATAACAAGATGGTATCTCACTAGCCCTTTCTGAGACCGCAAAACATAAATGCAGAGCACCTTTAAAGATCAAGGACTGACTAGACATTGTAATTCATGGTAAAAAGAGATCCAATCATAGTCAAACCCAATATAAATTAACAATGATGAATGCAAATGACGTCTGTGCTCTCCAGCTAGTGGTTTTTAATAAGAGGGTGATGACTCAACATAAAAGTAAATGGATAGGCCCTTCGCAGAGGGAAGCAGGGATTTGTAGAGGTGCCAGAGCTCAGTTTTGAAATAGAGATAAATTGCATTTTGAGCGGTATACTTTCATTGTCAACGTAACAACTAAGAGATGGCGATATCTTCCATGCTAAATACATTATAGGCGGTTCCCAAACAGAATGGTAAAGTTTATACTCCCCCTCCACCAACAAGCATCAATCCATGGCTTGCTCGAAACAACGAGTGCCTCCAACATACATCAGGTCCCAGGGGGAGTTTTGTTTGCAATTAATTTTGATTTAGTTTGCATAAAGCATGCGACTGGGCATCCCGGTGACCAGCCATTTTCTCGTGAGTGAGGAGCGGAGTCCACTCCCCTTGAGAATAACCCGCCTAACACGGAAGATAAGGACAACCTTGGTTGATACATGAGCTATTCGAGCATACAAAATAGATTGTTTATTTGAAGGTTTAGAGTTTGGCACATACAAATTTACTTGGAACGGCAGGTAGATACCGCATATAGGAAGGTATAGTGGACTCATCTGGAATAACTTTGGGGTTTAAGGGATTGGATGCACAAGCAGTATTCCCGCTTAGTACAAGTGAAGGCTAGCAAAAGACTGGGAAGCGACCAACTAGAGAGCGACAACAGCCGTGTACATGCATTAGAATTAATAAACATTGGATGCAAGCATGAGTAGGATATAATCCACCATGAACATAAATATCGTGAAGGCTATGTTGATTTTGTTTCAACTACATGCGTGAACATGTGCCAAGTCAAGTCACTTAAATCATTCGAAGGAGGATACCACCCCATCATACCACATCATAATCATCTCAATAGCATGTTGGCACACAAGGTAAACCATTATAAATCATAGCTAATCAAGCATGGCACAAGCAACTACGATCTCTAATTGTCATTGCAAACATGTTTATTCATAATAAGCTGAATCAAGAACGAGGGACTCATCATATTTACAAAAACAAAAGAGGTCGAGTTCATTCCAGCTTTTCTCATCTCAGTCAGTCCATCATATATCATCATAATTGCCTTTCACTTGCACGACTGAACGGTGTGAATAATAATAATAGTGTACGTGCTTTGGACTAAGATGGAATCAGCGAGCATTCAATAAACAGGAGGAGACAAAGCAATATGGGCTCTTGGTTAAATCAACAATAATGCATATAAGAGCCACTTCAACAATTTAATTATGGTCTTCTCCTACTGACCCCCAAAGAAAAGAAAAGAAATAGAACAATTTACACGGGAAAGCTCCCAACAAGCAGAAGAAGAATGGGAAATATTTTTGGGTTTTCTTTTTAATTATTACTACTACAGCATAAAAAAAACTACTACTAATTTTTTATTAAGGTTTAACAAACACACAAGAAGAAAGCAGGAAAAATAAAATAAACTAGCATGGATATTATAGTGAAAAAGTATGAGCACCGACATCTAGCAATGAGTGTGTGTGAACATAAATGTAATGTCGGTGAGAAATACGTACTCCCCCAAGCTTAGGCTTTTGGCCTAAGTTGGTCTATTGCCACGGTTGGCCTGGCTGATATCCATAATAATAGTTGTTGGGGTCGTACTGTGATGAGGAATAGTTCGGATCATACTGATGTGCAGCGGTTATCGCCTGCTGAGCTGCAGCGTGGAGTCGAGCTGCCTCTGCTCTCCTCTCGTACTCTTCTGCCTCCTCTCTGGTAATAACATATCTTCTTTTTGTCTGTGAATCAAAGAAGGCAGGAGCAAGGAGAGTAATACGGAAAACACGTCGTTTATCAAAAATTAAATGATATATGAGAGGTGATTCAGGCCTCTCGACAAACTGGTGCGAAGCCATAGAGTTATAATCTAAATATGCAGGAGGTAACTCCGTATCACCCTCACGAATGTCTATCTCAAGAAAATGAGCTAAGCGGGTTGCATAAATTCCTCCAAAGAAATCTCCATTATGTCTATTATTATGCAACCTACGAGCTACAATGGCTCCCATATGATAAGATTGGTCTCCTAACACAGCACTCCTAAGAATGCTAATATCAGGGACACACATGTGACATGCTTCATCCTTAGCATTTATGCATCTACCGATGAAGAGAGAAAAATAATGTATAGCAGGAAAGTGAATGCTCCCTATGGTAGCCTGCGTTATATCTCTAGATTCCCCCCACGGTTATACTAGCAAGGAAGTTTCTAAATTCAGATTTAGGGGGATCCCTAACACTACCCCATGATGGAAGTTTGCAAGCAGAAGTGAAATCCTCTAAGTCCATGGTATAAGATTTGTCATAGAGATCAAACATGACTGAAGGAGAATTACGCGAAGATGAATACTCAAACCTCCTCACAAATGAACTTGTGAGATCACGATACAGGGGGCATTTGTTAGCCTCAAAATCCTCAAGACCAGCATTGCGCAAATATGCTTTGAATTCTACTTTAATTCCCGCACGGTCCATAAAATTTTCCGACGGCCATTCGCAAGGCCGTACTGGAGCGTCTCTTGGTAGATCCTCGTCAGCATCGCGCATAGCAATCCTGGGTCCTTGCTTCTTAGAGGAACCACCTTGGAACATCTTCCTAAGCATATTGTTTTTTTTTGAAAAATTCTGAAATTTTTAGTAACTTCAAAACAAAAGTGAACCAACTTCAATAAAACTGATAGCAACTACTCCTACAAGTGCCTAGAGCGTATATCAAGCATTAGAACTACTTGGAACCATATAAATTTGACATGCAAGCTCGAGAACATGGTCACCTATGCATCACAAATTTGCAAAGAATAAAGCACTAGAACAAAAACTAATTGGACCAATGGAGGAGTCACATACCAAGGAACAATCTCCCCAAGCAGTTTTGCGAGAGGTGCTTTGAGCAAGGAGATCGAAAATCACAGCAGAAGTGGCTGGAACTCGTGCTTGAGTTGGTTTTTCGAGTTTGTGTGAGACAGAGGAAGAAGATGGGTGCTGGGATAAGTGGAGGAGGGCTACCGTGGGCCCACGAGGCAAGGGGCGCGCCCTAGAGGGGGGCGCGCCCACCACCCTCGTGGCCAGGTGGCGGCTCCTCCCACGGTAATTTTTGCACAGTAAATCCTCAAATATTCCCGAAAAAATCATATTAAATTGGCATGTCATTCTGAGGACTTTTATTTTCGGGATATTTTTATATTGCACGGATAAGTCAGGAAACAGACAGAAAAATACTATTTTTACTTTATTTATACTTATTAACAGAAAGTATATGGAGGGTACAGAAGTTTGTGCTTCTAGTTTCATCCATCTCATGCTCATCAAAAAGAATCCACTAACAAGGTTGATCAAGTCTTGTTAACAAACTCATTCCGATAATCATGAAACCGGAGAAATTTCGAATAACACTAAGTTACCTCAACGGGGATATGCACATCCCCTATAATGAGTATATCATATTTCTTCTTGACAGTAGGAAGAGGAAATT
Source organism: Triticum urartu (assembly GCF_003073215.2). NCBI lineage: Eukaryota > Viridiplantae > Streptophyta > Magnoliopsida > Poales > Poaceae > Triticum > Triticum urartu. Next base: position 83,084,929 of record NC_053026.1, read on the forward strand.
CAAAACCTCCAATTATAATCGATGGAATTTTTCCAATGGAGTTGATACTATGAACTTGAGGTTGTTTCCTCGGAAAGTGTACCGTATGCTCATTACCATTAACATGAAAAGTGACATTGCCTTTGTTGCAATCAATAACAGCCCCTGCAGTACTAAGAAAAGGTCTTCCAAGAATAATAGACATACTACCATCCTCGGGAATATCAAGTATAACAAAGTCTGTTAAAATAGTAACGTTTGCAACTACAACAGGCACATCCTCACAGATACCGACATGTATAGCAGTTGATTTATCAGCCATTTGCAAAGATATTTCAGTAGGTGTCAACTTATTCAAGTCAAGTCTATGATATAAAGAGAGAGGCATAACACTAACACTGGCTCCAAGATCACATAAAGCAGTTTTAATATAATTTCTTTTAATGTAGCAAGGTATAGTAGGTACTCCGGGGTCTCCAAGTTTCTTTGGTATTCCACCCTTAAAAGTATAATTAGCAAGGATGGTGGAAATCTCAGCTTCCGGTATCTTTCTTTTATTAGTAATGATATCTTTCATATATTTAGCATAAGGATTTGTTTTGAGCACATCAGTTAATCGCATACGCAAAAAGATGGGCCTAATCATTTCAGCAAAGCGCTCAAAATCCTCATCATCCTTTTTCTTGGATGGTTTTGGAGGAAAAGGCATGGTTTTCTGAACCCAAGGTTCCCTTTCTTTACCATGTTTCCTAGCAACAAAGTTTCTTTTATCATAACATTGATTCTTTGATTGTGGGTTATCAAGATCAACAGCAGGTTCAATTTCTACATCATTATCATTACTAGGTTGAGCATCATCATGAACATCATCATTAATATTTTCATTAGGTTCATGTTCATTACCATATTGTGTTTCAGCATCAGACATAGAGATATCATTTGGATTATCACGTGGTTCAGCAATAGGTTCACTAGAAGTTTGTACAGTTCTATCATTTTTCTTTTTCTTCTTTTTAGAAGAACTAGGAACATCAATATTATTTCTTTGAGAATCTTGCTCGATTCTCTTAGGGTGGCCTTCAGGATACAAAGGTTCCTGAGTCATTCTACCAGTTCTAGTAGCCACTCTAACGGCATAATCATTTTTCTTACTATTCATTTCATCAAGCACTTCTTTTTGAGCCTTAAGTACTTGTTCTACTTGAGTGGTAACCATAGAAGCATGTTTGCTAACAAGTTTAAGTTCACCTTTAAAATTAGCCATATAATCACCCAAGCATCTAATCATATAAGCATTTTCTTTTAATTGTCTACCAAAATAAGCATTGAAGTCGTCTTGCTTAAACATAAAGTTATCAAACTCATCCAAGCATTGACTAGCAATTTTAGTAGGAGGGACTTCAGCTTTATCATATCTATAGAGAGAATTTACCTTTACTACCTGTGTCGGGATATCGGGATCAGGAGGTTCTTCAATAAATAAAGAATTGAGATCATATGTTTCTTCGACAGGCGGTATATTAAGACCATGTATTTCTTCAATAGGCGGTAAATTCTTAACATCTTCAGCTTTAATACCTTTTTCTTTCATAGATTTCTTTGCCTCTTGCATATCTTCGGGACTGAGGAATAGAACACCTCTCTTCTTCGGAGTTGGTTTAGGAATAGGCTCAGTAATTGGAGCAGGAGTTGGCTCAGGAGCTGGCTCAGGAGGTGCCCAATTATTTTTATTTGTCAACATATTATTCAATAGAATTTCAGCTTCATCCGGTGTTCTTTCCCTGAAAAGAGAACCAACACAACTATCTAGGTAATCTCTAGAAGCATCGGTTAGTCCATTATAAAAGATATCAAGTATTTCAGGTTTCTTAACAGGATGATCAGGCAAAGCATTGAGTAACTTGAGAAGCCACCCCCAAGCTTGTGGGAGACTCTCTTCTTTAATTTGCACAAAGTTGTATATTTCCCTCAAAGCAGCTTGTTTCTTATGAGCAGGGAAATATTTAGCAGAGAAGTAATAAACCATATCCTCGGGACTACACACACAACAAGGATCAAGAGAATTAAACCATATCTTAGCATCACCCTTTAATGAGAATGGAAATATTTTGAGTATATAGAGGTAACACGATCTCTCATCATTAGTAAACAGGGCAGCTATATCATTTAACTTAGTAAGATGTGCCACAACAGTTTCAGATTCATAGCCATAAAACCGATCAGATTCAACCAAAGTAATTATATCAGGATCAACAGAGAATTCATAATCCTTATCAGGAACACATATAGGTGAAGTAGCAAAAGCAGGGTCGGGTTTCATTTTATCTCTAAGTGATTCTTTGTTCCATTTAACTAATAACCTCTTAAGCTCATATATATCTTTGCAAGCTAAAATAGCGGCAGAAGATTCCATATCAAAAAGATAACCCTCTGGAATAACAGGCATATTTTCATCATCACTATCATCATCGTATTCAGATTCAATAATTTCTTTTTCTCTAGCCCTAGCAATTTGTTCATCAAGAAATTCACCAAGGGGCACAGTAGTATCAGGCATAGAAGCAGTTTCATCATAAGTATCATGCATAGCAGAAGTGGCATCATCAATAATATGCGACATATCAGAACGAATAGCAGAAGCAAGCGTAGTTGTCGCAACTTACTCATAACAGAAGGTGAATCAAGTGCAGAGCTAGATGGCAGTTCCTTACCTCCCCTCGTAGTTGAGGGATAAATTGTTGTCTTAGCGTCTTTCAAGTTCTTCATAGTGTCCAGCAGATATAAATCCCAAGTGACTCAAGGAATAGAGCTATGCTCCCCGGCAATGGTGCCAGAAATTTGTCTTGATAACCCACAAGTATAGGGGATCGCAACAGCTTTCGAGGGTAGAGTATTCAACCCAAATTTATTGATTCGACACAAGGGGAGCCAAAGAATATTCTCAAGTATTAGCAGCTGAGTTGTCAATTCAACCACACCTGGAAACTTAGTATCTGCAGCAAAGTGTTTAGTAGCAAAGTAATATGATAATGGTGGTAGCGGCAACAAAAGTAAAGACAGCAAAAGTAATGTTTTTGGTATTTTGTAGTGATAGTAACAGTAGCAGCGGGAAAGTAAATAAGCGTAAACCAGTATATGGAAAACTCGTAGGCACCGGATCAGTGATGGATAATTATGCCGGATGCGGTTCATCATGTAACAGTCATAACATAGGGTGACACAGAACTAGCTCCAATTCATCAATGTAATGTAGGCGTGTATTCCGTATATAGTCATATGTGCTTATGGAAAAGAACTTGCATGACATCTTTTGTCCTACCCTCCCATGGCAGCGGGGTCCTATTGGAAACTAAGGGATATTAAGGCCTCCTTTTAATAGAGAACCGGAACAAAGCATTAGCACATAGTGAATACATGAACTCCTCAAACTATGGTCATCACCGGGAGTGGTCCCGATTATTGTCACTTCGGGGTTGCCGGATCATAACACATAGTAGGTGACTATAGACTTGCAAGAGAGGATCAAGAACTCACATATATTCATGAAAACATAATAGGTTCAGATCTGAAATCATGGCACTCGGGCCCTAGTGACAAGCATTAAGCATAGCAAAGTCATAGCAACATCAATCTCAGAACATAATGGATACTAGGGATCAAACCCTAACAAAACTAACTCGATTACATGATAAATCTCATCCAACCCATCACCGTCCAGCAAGCCTATGATGGAATTACTCACGCACGGCGGTGAGCATCATGAAATTGGTGATGGAGGATGGTTGATGATGACGACAGCGACGAATCCCCCTCTCCGGAGCCCCGAATGGACTCCAGATCAGCCCTCCCGAGAAGTTTTAGGGCTTGGCGGCGGCTCCGTATCGTAAAACGCGATGATTTCTTCTCTCTGATTTTTTTCTCTCCGAAAGCAAATATATAGAGTTGGAGTTGGCGTCAGAGGGCATCCAGGGGGGCCACGAGGTAGAGGGGCGCGCCCTAGGGGGGCGGGCCCCCCACCCTCGTGAACAGGGTGTGGGCCCCTGGTCTTCATCTTTGGCGAGGATTTTTTATTATTTTTTCTAAGATGTTCCGTGGAGTTTCAGGTCATTCCGAGAATATTTGTTTTCTGCACATAAAACAACACCATGGCAATTCTGCTGAAAACAGCGTCAGTCCGGGTTAGTTCCATTCAAATCATACAATTTAGAGTCCAAAACAAGGGCAAAAGTGTTTGGAAAAGTAGATACGACGGAGACGTATCAAGCGCTGCCTCGCCGCCCCGAAACAACTCGCCACCGCCGCCCCGGCCAGCCCTCTAGGCCCCCCCCCCCCCCCCCCAACCCTAAGATAGATAGTGGGGTACCTCTCCGGCGAGCCCCCGTCCCCGCTGCGGGTGGTTCTTCCTTAACTCCGGCGAGCCCCCCCCCCCCCAACCCCTGAAAATCGACTGACCCAAAAGTTGATTCAGTCGACTGAAGTGTGGCTTAATCGGAGCAGAGCAGCAGCACGAGCGAGGGGAAGAGCAGCAACAGCAGTTGGGCGAGCGAGCGATCGAGCGAGAGCCGGAGCAGCAGCAGCAGATCCGGCTGGTATGGACGTTGCTGCCGAAGGGGCCTCGCACTGGGGGAGAGCCACCGTGGAGATGTCGCCCGCGGCACCGGCTTCAAGGTAGCCGCTCCATGGGGGTGTGGGATGGAGCACCGTCGGCGCCGGGAGGTCGAGTTAAGGAGAAGGTGCGATGCGATGAGTGTACAACCTCTTTCGTGGCGCCGAGTAGGCCTCAGCTTCGTCCGAGCAGTCGGTGAGGATGCTGCGGTTCCGGTGGAGTAGGTTAAGGCGGCGCTGTGGGGATGGAGCAGCCGCAATAGACGAGGCGATCGTCGGAGTAGCTCCTTGGAGGTGGAGGACGGGGCGGCTGAACCGGCGGGACGGCGAGATGGACGACGGATCCTCATCCGGGGAGGTGGACGAGGGACGTCAAGCTGTTGCGCTGGACGACGTCGTCGGGGAAGAGGCTCCGGCTGGGCAGCGGTGACGTGGCGGACGGAGGAGGGTGGGGTTTCGCGGCTGGAGCGGAGAGGTTATGGCGGCCTGGGATTTCGAATGACGAAAAGGGGGCGATGGGAGGGGGTGAAGCATGACTTAGGAACGCGCTTGTCCAAAATGTAGGGTGTGTTACAAAAGTACCCCCCCACCGATTTGAACTAGTGGCCCTTCTGGCTCAGGGTTAGAAGGGGGATTTCCCGTGTCGGGATCTGGCAGCTGGAGGGAGTTTTCGCGCGCGTTGTAATTTGGGGATAGCAAGGCGCGGGTTGTGAAGGCGCCAGTTTTGGGAGCACGATATCTGAATTTTCAGGATATAACAAGACGTGGGTTGAATTTTAGGGACAAGCCTAACGTGTAGTAATATTGTACTTGTACGTACCAAATCAATTCGCACTTCCCTCAACCAAAAAGAAAATGAACAAAATAAAACTATTCACACCACACAGAGAGAGAGTCTTGCCCCGTTTTACTATACAAATGCTATTCAAAGCTACTCCCTCCTTCCATCTATATAGGGCCTAATGCGTTTTTCGATGCTAACTTTGACCAAATATTAGAGCAATGATATATGACATGCAACTTACACAAAGCACACCGTTAAGTTCGTCTGTGAAAGGTTCTTTCAATTATATAATTTTCACATTGTGCATGTCATGTACTATTAATCTTGTCAATAGTCAAAGGCGGTCTTAAAAATCTCATTACGCCCTATATAGATGGAAGGAGGGAGTATGAATCCATGTTATGTCCGATTAAATTTTTTCGCTTGCTATATAATGCATGTAACCTACTCATACCAACATTTTAGTGCATTCCAAATGTCTATACTACCGCTGCAATTCGAACTAAATTTGAATTCATTTCTCTATTTCAATAAGAATCTACAATCATGATTGTTGCCAACTTCAACCATCATAGTTTCCTTGCTATCTGCCAGATATAAATCAGACAGCCTATAATGCAGGATGGCAGGCACACCATCATCAACAACTCCGTTTTTATAAGAGTAGAGATAAAACATATTAAATGTAGTATACCATGTTCATAACAACACCATGTGTATCACCGTTATATATATTCACACATCCGTCGGTTTGAAACACTATGATAAATTCTTCAAATATCCGAATTCTCTTTTTATAATGAAGTATATATGATCTCTTTTCGTCTTTTACACCCACACAACCCTCTTATCTTTGTAGCTAGCGCTAACTTTCTCTTGTGCATGCACACGCCCGCATCCCTCTCACCCTCCCTCAGCATTCTCTAGCTCCATCGCGCAAATTTGTCTTTTCACTTTAGGTCGTTCACCCACGGTGTGTGTAGGCCCCCCAGCTCCTTCTTTACGGCACACATCAATCGATATGCCTCTCTAGCCAGGTGTGCCTAGCACAAACACAAGCTTCCCCTCTTCTCTTGTCACCGTCCATGCCTCACTCCCACCACTCTTTTCATCGTTCTCGTACTCGCACACTCCTCCCCCTCGATATAGTATGCCTCTTGTACCACCTCCTACATGCATCCCTCTCTCTCTATCCTTCTCCTAGTGCCTCATTTGCTTCTAACACACACATGCATGTATACCGATCGATCTCCCAACATATACCTAGATCGACTTTAACTACCCCCCCATCGATCGACGTACCTCACAAGTTATGTCTCTCCTTTCTCTTACAAAGGACGATTGATCTTCCTATGTAGTTACGTTTGCTTACCACAGCCACATCGTCCCCCCTCATCATTCGTGCATGCCTCCTAACCCGTCTCTCACACGCACGTGCACAGACAACAAGCAGCCATCTCCTCTCTTATTGATATTGCGGGCGTGCCCTCCGTTTGTCTAGCAAGCCTATCCCACCATTTGTTAGAAGCAACTCCACTACCACCCCCTCCAACACTCTAGCTCTGTCTCTCTCCCAACCTTATTCATCTCCTGCACATATGCATGAATGTCGATCGATCTCCCTTAATACATGAGGCAGATCGATCTCCTTAATACATGAGGTAGGCCTCTCTCCTCCTCCACACATATACCAGCCATTGTACCTCTATAGTTAATTGGGCCTCCCACTTCCCCCACCACACACCGATAGTCGAGCGCTGCAGGTAGGTATCCATGCCACAGAGACAAACTGCACATGTCCCATCTCACGTTCCAGTAGGCCAACCACTCTATATCTTTGACGTGGGCACACACAAATTCGATGGCACTCTTTATCGATCGCGCGCGCGCACACACACACACACATCATCCCTCTCTACGATTCTATGGACACCTCAAGACGATGATACCTCCACTCTCTTCTCGTGGATCACCCCCTCTATATATATGTTATATCGAGGACTCTATTTCACACACATTGCATATGTTAAATTTTTTTGATTGACCCCCCCAAAAAAAAACTCTCAAGAACCAACACATTATATCTCTCTAGGTTTGTATCTCTCTCACACAACCCCACGCAGGTGGTGTACGTATACAAGAAGAGAATAGATGCACCGTGACATACTCATGCTTCGTGCCCAGCCACACCCGCGCGGTGATACGTCCATTTTGCATCATGCTTTTATATCGATATTTATCGCATTATGGACTGTTATTTCACTTTATGTCACAATACTTATGGCTATTTTATCTTATTTTACAAGGTTTACATAAAGAGGGAGAATGCCGGCAGCTGGAATTCTGGTCTGGAAAAGGAGCAAATATTAGAGACCTATTCTGCGCAACTCCAAAAGTCCTGAAACTCCACAGAACGTCCTAAAAGAAATAAAGAAAAAATCCACGCCAAAGATGAAGGCCAGGGGGCCCACACCCTTCTCACGAGGGTGGGGGGCGCCCCCCCCCCTAGGGCGCGCCCCCTGCCTTGTGGGCCCTCTGGTGGCTCTCTGATGCCCATCTTCTCCTATATGAGGTCTTTCGATGAGAAAAAAAGAGAGAAGGAACTTTTCGGGATGAGACTCCGCCGCCACAAGGCGGAACCTTGGCGGATCCAATCTAGAGCTCCAGCAAAGCTGTTCTGCCGGGGATACTTCCCTCCCGGAGGGGGAAATCATCACCATCGTCATCACCAACGCTCCTCTCAGTGGGAGAGGGCAATCTCTATCAACATCTTCACCAGCACCATCTCATCTCCAAACCCTAGTTCATCTCTTGCATCCAATTCTTGTCTCAAAGTCCGGGATTGGTGCTAGTAGGTTGCTAGTAGTGTTGATTACTCCTTGTAGTTGATGCTAGTTGGTTTAATTGGTGGAAGATCATATGTTCAGATCCTATATGCATATTATTACCCCTCTGATTATGAACATGAATATGCTTTGTGAGTAATTACGTTCGTTCCTGAGGACAAGGGAGAAGTCTTGCTTTGAGTAGTCATGTGAATTTGGTATTCGTTTGATATTTTGATAAGATGTATGTTGTCTAACCTCTAGTGGTGTTATGTGAACGTCGACTACATAACACTTCACCATTATTTGGGCCTAGAGGAAGGCATTGGGAAGTAATAAGTAGATGATGGGTTGCTAGAGTGACAAAAGCTTAAACCCTAGTTTATGCGTTGCTTCGTAAGGGGCTGATTTGGATCCACATGTTTCATGCTATGGTTAGGTTTACCTTAATACTTTTGTTGTAGTTGTGGATGCTTGCAATAGAGGTTAATCATAAGCGGGATGCTTGTTCAAGTAAGGACAGCACCCAAGCACCGGTCCACCCACATATCAAATTATCAAAGTATCGAACGTGAATCATATGAACGTGATGAAAACTAGCTTGACGATATTCCCATGTGTCCTCGGGAGCGCTTTTCCTATTATAAGAGTTTGTTCCGGCTTGTCCTTTGCTACAAAAGGATTGGGCCATCTTGCTGCACTTTATTTACTTTTGTTACTTGTTGCTCGTTACAATCTATCTGATCACAAAACTATCTGTTACCACTTATTTCAGTACTTGCAGAGAATACCTTGCTGAAAACCACTTATCATTTCCTTCTGCTCCTCGTTGGGTTCGACACTCTTACTTATCGAAAGGACTACGATAGATCCCCTATACTTGTGGGTCATCAAGACTCTTTTCTGGCGCCATTGCCGGGGAGTGTAACGCCTTTGGTAGGTGGAATTTGGTAAGGAAAAATTTATATAGTGTGCTGAAATTTACTGTCACTTGTTACTATGGAAAGTAATTCTCTGAGGGGCTTGTTCGGGGTATCTTCACCCCGTCCAGTAGAGCAAAGAGTTGCTCCTCAACCTACTGAACCTATTGAAAATGAAATTCCTTATGAGTATCCTTCGGGTATGATAGAAAAACAGCTAGCTAATCCTTTTACAGGAGATGGAACAAAGCATCCTGATGAGCACTTAATATATGTTGATGAAGTTTGTGGATTATTTAAGCTTTCAGGTATACCCGATGATGTTGCTAAGAAGAAGGTCTTTCCTTTATCTTTGAAGGGAGACGCATTGATATGGTATAGGCTATGTGATGATATGAGATCGTGGGACTATAAAAGATTGAAGCTGGAATTTCATCAAAAGTATTACCCTACGCATCTTGTTCATCGTGATCGCAATTATATATATAATTTCTGGCCTCGCGAAGGAGAAAGCATCGCTCAAGCTTGGGGGAGGCTTAAATCAATGTTATATTCATGCCCCAATCATGAGCTCTCAAGAGAAATAATTATGAAAAGTTTTTATGCTCGGCTTTCTGAAAACAATCGCACCATGCTCGATACTTCTTGTGCTGGATCTTTTATGATGAAGACTATTGAATTCAGATGGAATTTATTGGATAGAATTAAACGCAACTCTGAAGATTGGGACCTCGACGAAGGTAAGGAGTCAGGTATGACACCTAAGTTTGATTGTGTTAAATCTTTTATGGGCACCGATATTTTCCATAAGTTTAGCACTAAATATGGACTTGACTGTGAGATAGTAGCCTCTTTCTGTGAATCTTTTGCTACTTATGTTGATCTCCCTAAGGAGAAGTGGTTTAAATATCATCCTCCCGTAGAAGTAAAAGTAGCTGCACCTATTAAAGTTGAAGAAAATACTGTCACTTATAATGATCCTATTGTTCCTACTTCTTACATTGAGAAACCACCTTTCCCTGTTAGAATAAAGGATCATGCTAAAGCTTCAACTGTTGTTCGTAAAAGCAATATTAGAACTTATACACCTCCTGAGCAAGTTAAAGTAGAACCTAATATTGCTATTGTTAAAGATCTCTTGTCTGATAATATTGATGGGCATGTTATTCAGTTCAAAGGTGAAACTGCTAGAATTGCTAAGCCTTGTGATAAAGATAAACATAGACCTGCAGTAGGCGTGCCTGTTATTTCTATTAAAATAGGAGATCATTGTTATCATGGCTTATGTGATATGGGTGCTAGTGCTAGTGTTATACCTCATGACTTATACAGAGAAATTAAGAATGAAATTGCACCTGTTGAGTTAGAAGATATTGATGTTACTATTAAACTTGCTAATAGAGATACTATTGCACCAATTGGAATTGTTAGAGATGTTGAAGTCTTGTGTGGGAAAACTAAATATCCTGCTGATTTTCTTGTTCTTACTTCTCTGCAAGATAGCTTTTGTCCAATTATATATGGTAGACCCTTCTTAAATACTGTCAATGCTACCATAGACTGCACTAAGAATATTGTTACTGTTGGTTTGGATGATATGGTTCATGAGTTTAATTTCTCTAAATTTAGTAAACAACATCGTGAGGAAGAATTACCTAGTAAGGATGAAATTATTGGTCTTGCTTCTATTGCCGTACCTCCTAGTGATCCTTTAGAACACTATTTGCTAGACCATGAAAATGATATATTCATGAATGAAAGAAGGGAAATAGATGAAGTATTCTTTAAACAGGAACCTATTCTGCATCACAACTTGCCTGTTGAAATTTTAGGGGATCCCCCTCCACCCAAGGGTGATCCCGTGTTTGAGCTGAGACCATTGCCTGATAATCTTAAATATGCTTATCTTGATGAAAAGAAGATATATCCTGTTATTATTAGTGCTAACCTTTCAGAGCATGAAGAAGAAAGATTATTGAAAACTCTGAAGAAGCACCGTGCTGCTATTAGATATACTCTTGATGATCTTAAGGGCATTAGTCCCACTCTATGTCAACATAAAATAAATTTGGAAGCAGATGCCAAACCAGTTCGTGATCCTCAACGACGTTTGAATCCTAAAATTAAAGAAGTGGTAAGAAAAGAAATACTAAAGCTTCTGGAGGCAGGTATTATCTATCCCGTTGCTGATAGTGAGTGGGTAAGTCTTGTCCATTGTGTCCCTAAGAAGGGAGGTATTACTGTTGTTCCTAATGATAAAGATGAATTGATTCCACAAAGAATTATCACAGGTTATAGGATGGTAATTGATTTCCGCAAATTAAATAAAGCTACTAAGAAAGATCATTACCCCTTACCTTTTATTGATCAAATGCTAGAAAGATTATGCAAACATACACACTATTGCTTTCTAGATGGTTATTCTGGTTTCTCTCAAATACCTGTGTCGGCTAGAGATCAATCAAAGACTACTTTTACATGCCCTTTTGGTACTTTTGCTTATAGACGTATGCCTTTTGGTTTATGTAATGCACCTGCTACCTTTCAAAGATGCATGATGGCTATATTCTATGACTTTTGTGAAAAGATTTGTGAGGTTTTCATGGACGACTTTTCCGTCTATGGTTCCTCTTTTGACGATTGCTTGAGCAATCTTGATCGAGTTTTGTAGAGATGTGAAGAAACTAATCTTGTCTTGAATTGGGAAAAGTGTCACTTTATGGTTAATGAAGATATTGTCTTGGGGCACAAAGTTTCTTAAAGAGGTATTGAAGTTGATAAAGCCAAGGTTGATGCTATTGAAAAGATGCCATGTCCCAAGGACATCAAAGGTATAAGAAGTTTCCTTGGTCATGCTGGATTTTATAGGAGGTTCAAGGACTTCTCAAAAATTTCTCGGCCTCTCACTAATTTATTGCAAAAAGATATACCATTTGTCTTTGATGATGATTGTGTAGAAGCATTTGAAATACTTAAGAAAGCATTAATCTCTCCACCTATTGTTCAGCCACCTGATTGGAACCTACCCTTTGAAATTATGTGTGATGCTAGTGATTATGCTGTAGGTGCTGTTCTAGGGCAAAGAGTTGATAAGAAATTAAATATTATTCATTATGCTAGTAAGACTCTAGACAATGTTCAAAGAAATTATGCTACTACTGAAAAGAACTCTTAGCAGTTGTATTTGCTTGTGATAAGTTCAGATCTTATATTGTTGATTCTAAAGTAACTATTCAAACTAATCATGCTGCTATTAAATATCTTATGGAAAAGAAAGATGCTAAACTCAGACTTATTAGATGGGTTCTCTTGCTTCAAGAATTTGATTTGCATATTGTTAATAGAAAGGGAGCTGAGAGCCCCGTTGCAAACAACCTGTCTAGGTTAGAAAATATTCTTGATGACCCACTACCTATTAATGATGACTTTCCTGATGAACAATTAAATGTTATAAGTACTTCTCGTAGTACTCCATGGTATGCTGATTATGCTAATTATATTTTTGCTAAGTTTATACCACCTAGCTTCACATACCAACAAAAGAAAATGTTTTTCTATGATTTAAGACATTACTTTTGGGATGACCCACATCTTTATGAAGAAGGGGTAGATGGTGTTATTAGACGTTGTGTACCTGAGTATGAACAGGAACAGATCCTACGCAAGTGTCATTCCGAGTCTTATGGAGGACACCACGCTGGAGATAGAACTGCACATAAGGTATTGCAATCTGGTTTTTATTGGCCTACTCTCTTCAAGGATGCTCGTAAGTTTGTCTTGTCTTGTGATGAATGTCAAAGAATTGGTAATATTAGTAGACGTCAAGAAATGCCTATGAATTATTCACTTGTTATTGAACCGTTTGATGTGTGGGGTTTTGATTATATGGGACCTTTTCCTGCCTCTAATGGATACACACATATTCTAGTTGCTTTTGATTACGTTACTAAGCGGGTAGAAGCTATTCCAACTAGTAGTGTTGATCATAACACTTCTATTAAAATGCTTAAAGAAGTTATTTTCCCGAGGTTTGGAGTCCCTAGATATTTAATGACTGATGGTGGTTCACACTTTATTCATGGTGCTTTCCGTAAAATGCTTGCTAAATATGATGTTAATCATAGAATTGCATCTCCTTATCACCCACAGTCTAGTGGTCAAGTAGAGTTGAGCAATAGAGAGCTCAAATTAATTTTGCAAAAGACTGTTAATAGGTCTAGAAAGAATTGGTCTAAGAAACTTGATGATGCACTATGTGCTTATAGAACTGCATACAAAAATCCTATGGGTATGTCTCTATATAAAATGGTTTATGGAAAAGCATGTCACTTACATCTCGAACTAGAACATAAGGCATACTGGGCTATTAAAGAGCTCAACTATGATTTTAAACTTGCCGGTGAAAAGAGGTTATTTGATATTAGCTCACTTGATGAATGGAGAGCCCAAGCTTATGAAAATGCCAAATTGTTTAAAGAAAAAGTTAAAAGATGGCATGACAAAAGGATACAAAAGCGTGAGTTTAATGTAGGTGATTATGTATTGCTATACAACTCCCGTTTAAGATTTTTTGCAGGAAAACTTCTCTCTAAATGGGAAGGCCCCTATGTTATCGAAGAGGTCTATCGTTCCGGTGCCATAAAAATCAACAACTTCGAGGGCACAAATCCGAAGGTGGTAAACGGTCAAAGAATCAAACATTATATCTCAGGTAATCCCATAAATGTTGAAACCAATATTATTGAAACCGTAACCCCGGAGGAATGCCTAAGGGGCACTTTCCGGAACATTTCAGACTCCGAAAAGGAATAGGTATGTGGTACGGTAAGTAAACCGACTCCAAAACAATTTTTCAGGCAATATTTCTCCGTTTTGGAATATTCAGAAAAATAGAAAAATAAGTAGCAGTCCGGGAAGGACACGAGGGCCCCACGAGGGTGGTGGGAGCGCCCTACCCCCCTGGGCGCGCCCCCTACCTCGTGAGCACCTCGAGTGCTTTCCGGACTCCATTTTGTTGCACGTTACGTATTTTGCTCGGTAAAAATTCATTATATATTCTCCCGAAGGTTTTGACTCCCGTATCACGCAAACCTCCTATGTTTTTGTTTTGAGCTGTTTTTCTGACAGATCTAGGTTATCATGACGGGCCCAAGCGCCTCCAAGGACAAGTTCTTCGAGAAGGTCATCAACCCTTACCTCGCGGAGGTGCTGCGACACCCTCAAACCATTGAGTTGCGTGATGGGTTGTTGCACATCCGCGATGAAGAGGGACCAAAGGGGACCAGAAGCATAGAGACGAGGCTCGAAGCATTGGAGCAACAAGTTTTCAAGTGCCAGGGGATGGTGGAGCGTGGAATCAACGCCAGCCACACGATGCTCGCGGATTTCACTAACAATTACAAGCCGGATGCCAAGAACACCGAGGAAGCCATCTTCAAGCTATATGAGAAGATCGAGCACCTCCAAGCCCAAGTCTATGACCTTCAAAACCAAAACTATGAGTATGAATATAGATTCAAAAGAATGAGTTTGGCTGCAGATTTGAGGATTCCGGAGACTCAATCATCTTTCTATGATAGTGAACCTATGCCTTGGAAGATGGATGACAAGCCCGCATCATCAACAACACCTTCGCCGTCTCCTCCAACAAAGAAGAATTGAGTATCTGGGTATGGGCACTCCCCTTGGCAACTGCCAAGCTTGGGGGAGGTGCCCCGGTATCGTATCACAATCACAACTCTTATCTTTACCGTTTTTCTTAGTTCAATCCTATTAGTAGTATCTTGATCTAGTAGAATAAAGTTTATGGCATGATCTAGTTTTGAGTTTTGCTTTATGTTCTCTCTATGTAATCGAGTCCATGAGCTATATATAATAAAGATTAGTGTTGCGTCAAGGGCTTAATTATTTTTCCATGATCTTGGGTGAATAAAAGAAAAGAGAAACAGAATAAAAAGAAACAAAAGGTTCATATTGATCTTATTGAGAGTAATGACTTCACATAGAAAGAGTATGATGATTAAAAGTTGTTGGGAGTTGGCAGACATAGCTTTGGTCATTGTTGCAATTAATAGGAAGTAATAAGGAAAGAGAGGTTTTCACATATAGATATATTATCATTGACATCTTTTATGATTGGGAGCACTCATTAAAATATGACATGCTAAAGAGTTCATGTTGGATAAGGAAGACAACGTAATGAGTTATGTATTTCTTATATCTGAGATAAAGTATGTTGTCATGGATCCTCTAACTTGTTGAGCTTGCCTTTCCCCCTCATGCTAGCCAAATTCTCAGCACCAAGTAGAAATACTACTTGTGCTTCCAAATATCCTTAAACCAGTTTTGCCATGAGAGTCCACCATATCTACCTATGGATTGAGTAAGATCCTTCAAGTAAGTTGTCATCGGTGCAAAGCAATAAAAATTGCTCTAAATATGTATGATTGATTGGTGTTCGAGAAATAAGTTTTGTACGATCTTGTGATGTGAAAGTAATAAAAGCGACGGACTACATAATAAAGGTTCATATCACAAGGGGCAATATAAAGTGACGTTCTTTCGCATTGAGATTTTATATATCCAACCATAAAAGCGCATGGCAACCTCTGCTTCCCTCTGCGAAAGGCCTATCCTTTATTATTATCTTCTACCTTATGCAAGAGTCATGGTGATCTTCACCTTTTCTTTTTCATTTTATTCTTTGGCAAGCTCAGCATGTTGGAAAGAACATGATATATATATATATATATATATATATATATATCTAATTGGATGTAGGGGAGCATGAACCATTATTATTGACATTACCCTCGAGGTAAAAGGTTGTGGGGCAAAACTATAAGCCCCTATCTTTCTCTGTGTCCGATTAAAACTCTGTAACCACAAGTATCGCGTGAGTGTTGGCAATTATGGAGGACTAAATGATAGTTGAGTATGTGGACTTGCTTTTTAGCTCTGACATAGACTCTTTCCGATGTTATGATAAATTGCAATTGCTTCGATGACTGAGATTATAGTTTGTCGGAGCCCAATAAGGTTTATGATTTATACTTTTGCATTGTGAATAGATCATCACTTGAACATAAGTAATCATATGACAAAATCTATATATGTTGCTGTTATGAGAATAATCATGATGCCTTCATGTCTGTACTTTATTTTTATCGACTCCTCTACCTCTAAACATGAGGACATATTTATTGTTATCGGCTTTTCGCTTGAGGACAAGCGAGGTCTAAGCTTGGGGGAGTTGATACGTCCATTTTGCATCATGCTTTTATATCGATATTTATCGCATTATGGACTGTTATTTCACTTTATGTCACAATACTTATGGCTATTTTCTCTTATTTTACAAGGTTTACATAAAGAGGGAGAATGCCGGCAGCTGGAATTCTGGTCTGGAAAAGGAGCAAATATTAGAGTCCTATTCTGCGCAACTCCAAAAGTCCTGAAACTCCACGGAATGTCCTAAAAGAAATAAAGAAAAATCCACGCCAAAGATGAAGGCCAGGGGGCCCACACCCTTCTCACGAGGGTAGGGGGCGTCCCCCCCCTAGGGCGCGCCCCCCTACCTCGTGGGCCCCCTGGTGGCTCTCTGATGCCCATCTTCTCCTATATGAGGTCTTTCGATGAGAAAAAAAAGAGAGAAGGAACTTTTCGGGACGAGACTCCGCCGCCACGAGGAGGATCCAATCTAGAGCTTCGGCAGAGCTGTTTTGCCGGGGATACTTCCCTCCCGGAGGGGGAAATCATCACCATCGTCATCACCAACGCTCCTCTCATCGGGAGAGGGCAATCTCCATCAACATCTTCACCAGCACCATCTCATATCCAAACCCTAGTTCATCTCTTGCATCCTATTCTTGTCTCAAAGTCCGGGATTGGTGCTAGTAGTGTTGATTACTCCTTGTAGTTGATGCTAGTTGGTTTAATTGGTGGAAGATCATATGTTCAGATCCTATATGCATATTATTACCCCTCTGATTATGAACATGAATATGCTTTGTGAGTAATTACATTCGTTCCTGAGGACAAGGGAGAAGTCTTGCTATGAGTAGTCATGTGAATTTGGTATTCGTTTGATATTTTGATAAGATGTATGTTGTCTAACCTCTAGTGGTGTTATGTGAACGTCGACTACATAACACTTCACCATTATTTGGGCCTAGAGGAAGGCATTGGGAAGTAATAAGTAGATGATGGGTTGCTAGAGTGACAAAAGCTTAAACCCTAGTTTATGTGTTGCTTCGTAAGGGGCTGATTTGGATCCACATGTTTCATGCTATGGTTAGGTTTACCTTAATACTTTTGTTGTAGTTGCGGATGCTTGCAATAGAGGTTAATCATAAGTGGGATGCTTGTTCAAGTAAGGACAGCACCCAAGCACCGGTCCACCCACATATCAAATTATCAAAGTATCGAACGCGAATCATATGAACGTGATGAAAACTAGCTTGACGATATTCCCATGTGTCCTCGGGAGCGCTTTTCCTATTATAAGAGTTTGTTCCGGCTAATCCTTTGCTACAAAAGGATTGGGCCATCTTGCTGCACTTTATTTACTTTTGTTACTTGTTGCTCGTTACAATCTATCTGATCACAAAACTATCTGTTACCACTTATTTCAGTACTTGCAGAGAATACCTTGCTGAAAACCGCTTATCATTTCCTTCTGCTCCTCGTTGCGTTCGACACTCTTACTTATCGAAAGGACTACGATAGATCGCCTATACTTGTGGGTCATCAAGACTCTTTTCTGGCGCCATTGTCGGGGACTGTAGCGCCTTTGGTAGGTGGAATTTGGTAAGGAAAAATTTATGTAGTGTGCTGAAATTTACTGTCACTTGTTACTATGGAAAGTAATTCTCTGAGGGGCTTGTTCGGGGTATCTTCACCCCGTCCAGTAGAGCAAAGAGTTGCTCCTCAACCTACTGAACCTATTGAAAATGAAATTCCTTATGAGTATCCTTCGGGTATGATAGAAAAACAGCTAGCTAATCCTTTTACAGGAGATGGAACAAAGCATCCTGATGAGCACTTAATATATGTTGATGAAGTTTGTGGATTATTTAAGCTTTCAGGTATACCCGATGATGTTGCTAAGAAGAAGGTCTTTCCTTTATCTTTGAAGGGAGACGCATTGATATGGTATAGGCTATGTGATGATATGAGATCGTGGGACTAATAAAAGATTGAAGCTGGAATTTCATCAAAAGTATTACCCTACCTTTGCTACAAAAGGATTGGGCCATCTTGCTGCACTTTATTTACTTTTGTTACTTGTTGCTCGTTACAATCTATCTGATCACAAAACTATCTGTTACCACTTATTTCAGTACTTGCAGAGAATACCTTGCTGAAAACCACTTATCATTTCCTTCTGCTCCTCGTTGGGTTCGACACTCTTACTTATCGAAAGGACTACGATAGATCCCCTATACTTGTGGGTCATCAAGACTCTTTTCTGGCGCCATTGCCGGGGAGTGTAACGCCTTTGGTAGGTGGAATTTGGTAAGGAAAAATTTATATAGTGTGCTGAAATTTACTGTCACTTGTTACTATGGAAAGTAATTCTCTGAGGGGCTTGTTCGGGGTATCTTCACCCCGTCCAGTAGAGCAAAGAGTTGCTCCTCAACCTACTGAACCTATTGAAAATGAAATTCCTTATGAGTATCCTTCGGGTATGATAGAAAAACAGCTAGCTAATCCTTTTACAGGAGATGGAACAAAGCATCCTGATGAGCACTTAATATATGTTGATGAAGTTTGTGGATTATTTAAGCTTTCAGGTATACCCGATGATGTTGCTAAGAAGAAGGTCTTTCCTTTATCTTTGAAGGGAGACGCATTGATATGGTATAGGCTATGTGATGATATGAGATCGTGGGACTATAAAAGATTGAAGCTGGAATTTCATCAAAAGTATTACCCTACGCATCTTGTTCATCGTGATCGCAATTATATATATAATTTCTGGCCTCGCGAAGGAGAAAGCATCGCTCAAGCTTGGGGGAGGCTTAAATCAATGTTATATTCATGCCCCAATCATGAGCTCTCAAGAGAAATAATTATGAAAAGTTTTTATGCTCGGCTTTCTAAAAACAATTGCACCATGCTCGATACTTCTTGTGCTGGATCTTTTATGATGAAGACTATTGAATTCAGATGGAATTTATTGGATAGAATTAAACGCAACTCTGAAGATTGGGACCTCGACGAAGGTAAGGAGTCAGGTATGACACCTAAGTTTGATTGTGTTAAATCTTTTATGGGCACCGATATTTTCCATAAGTTTAGCACTAAATATGGACTTGACTGTGAGATAGTAGCCTCTTTCTGTGAATCTTTTGGTACTTATGTTGATCTCCCTAAGGAGAAGTGGTTTAAATATCATCCTCCCGTAGAAGTAAAAGTAGCTGCACCTATTAAAGTTGAAGAAAAGACTGTCACTTATAATGATTCTATTGTTCCTACTTCTTACATTGAGAAACCACCTTTCCCTGTTAGAATCACAAAACTATCTGTTACCACTTATTTCAGTACTTGCAGAGAATACCTTGCTGAAAACCGCTTATCATTTCCTTCTGCTCCTCGTTGGGTTCGACACTCTTACTTATCGAAAGGACTACGATAGATCCCCTATACTTGTGGGTCATCACGCGGGTACACGGTGGAGCTCATTTCTTTACGAAGTGGTAGCCCACGTGCTAATTTGAACGCCTGTAGCGGTTGTTTACCTAGGGAGGTCGTGTATGACGCGTGCACGAAACAAAGTTCGACTTGACGCGTTGCCGCGTTATTTTTAAATAAAGTTATAGCGCTCAATGGCACATACACAGAATATAAAATGATTTTTGTGGAGGAAAAGGTAGTCCGCTCTTCAGAGTATCTCACACAAGGCTCCGGTGGCCTCTCTCTCTCTCTCACCGTTTGTCACTGATCCGGCCGCATCCCGTCCGCCGGGGGAAAGGGAGTGCGGTGGCCTCTCTCTCTCTCACCGTTGGTCACTGATCCGGCCGCATCCCGTCCGCTGGGGGAAAGGGAGGAAGTGCATCGTTTCTCCGTTCGACGGCGCCGAGGCAGCACGTCCCGATCTGCGGTACACGTCATTCTCTCTGACCAAGCTCCGGCGTGGCAGGTCTACGCCACCTGCTCGCAGATTCTGCCCGCCGCCGCTCACCTAGTTACATCCCGACGACCTCCAGGTATCCCCTCCGGCCTTGCTCCACTGCCCGTTTTCCCATGTCGCTGCATGTGGATCTTCCATAGTTCTTTGCCCAAAACGTCGCTCGTCCGGCGTACTTTCCATATTGCATTCTCGTCCTCACACCGTTTTAGACAAACACAACCGTGTTGTTATCTTCCCTTAGGACAAGGAATATGCTTCTTTTTATCGTCGCATGTGTCATCAACTGTTATTGGCCAGTAATTGTTTCCTTTCTACCTCTTTTTTGCAAACAGGGCTATCCATTTCACGTCGTTGCTATTGCAACCTTTTGGTGAACTGCACAAATCACTTTTTTCTTAAGAGTGTTTTTTGCAGTTGTACTAAAATGTCACACGGGCAACGTCTCTACATTTCAATGCGACTGCACAAAGGGAGATTGGTTTTGCTCTATCCTCCTCATCCAACTCCGAGCCTAATCTTCTCCAACTAGTTAGTCTTAAGAGAGACTGCAAAGGTGACCGGCTTCTATTTGTGTGTTTATTGTTTCATTAGCAGTCCTCTATTATCATAATCACACTTGATATCTTTGGAACAGGGACGCTCAGCTCTATTTTAGTGGAACTGCACAAAATGATCGGAATGTTGCATGCTCCAGACAGCTACTTTTTTCCCAACATGCCTTGTTGATTTAGACAGAGCTGGGGGGACGTTGCTGCCAATGAAAGCATGGATCAATTTTAATTTAACACCTTCTCACAACTTTGTCTTCAGTTGTGATGTAATTATTAGCTCTGATCTGCTAATAATTGACATGCATTAGCAAGGAAGTTAGTTTTTTATTATTTCCGAAAGAGCATCAATGGCAAGACATGCAAAACAAAAGCTGAAAGCTCACACCATTGTACAATTTCATGTCGTTGGAAAATTATTTGTATAGTACGTCAATTATGTAAACAAATGATGGAAGCTTGATAGCATTGCCAGAAGCCTCTTCATCATCCGGGTCCATGTGCCATGCACAAAATTATACTCCTTCGTTCCTAAATATTTGTCTATTTACAAATTTCAAACGGGCATATTTTAGAGTGTAGATTCACTCATTTTGCTTCGTATGTGTACTCCCTCCGTTCCTAAACATTCTATTCGTCTTAACAGAGATTTCAACAAGTGACTACATACGGAGCAAAATGAGTGAATCTACACTCTAAAATATGTCTATATACATCCGTATGTGCCAGTCCATTTGAAATCTCTAAAAAGACAAATATTTGAGAGAGAGTAGTCACTCGTTGAAATCTCTCGAAAGACAAATACTCCGAAGTATATTTAAGAACCGAGGGGGTAGTGCACAACCGCATGGGAGACTCAACCCGGTCGTTGCGCCGCATTAATAGTGAGTAATGAGCAGTCAAATCATAAGCCCCACCTTTCCCACTATAAGTTGCTCTGAAGAAGCAACCATCAATACGCTCTTCTTTGAATCCGCTCATACTACTCCATCCGTCACTGTTTATACAGCGTGCTTCAGAAAAAAGAAAAAAAACTGTGGGACCAAGGCGACTAGCGATCGACCTGAAAAATAGCATTGGTAGTTATAGCACGGCGTCTATTACTAGAGGGAATAATACGTACACACATGCATGCAGTGCTTCCACCCCGGGTACAGACATGCATGCACTCCGTAGTAGTACAGTACATGGAGAGAAAATTGTGGACTTGATTGCGGTTATTAATTAATTGAGCATTATACCAAACGCGTTTAAAGTCTCTCTGGTGGTGGAAATGCATTGAGAGAAATGCATCATAATGAAGCGCGCCCTGTAAATTGTGACGGAGGGTGGAGTAGTATGAAGGTGCAAAACCAAGTACGTGTACTACTGCGCTTGGCTCTTCGCCCCTTCGTGAAGTCGAACAATGATGGTACTTCGCATGTTGGGTACTACAGTGTATGCCTCTGACAATCTGACACCGAATGGACTGATGCATGTCCACCGAGGGTAGGTTGCATTAGTCAAAAGGCGTAAGCGAGCTTCACCTTGTCCTGCAAGCTTCTCCTCGTTATGCGAGTTGACAGGACACACCAAAAAGTAGTGCTAGTCCATACTCCCTCCTTTCCGGTTAATATGGCTTAATCTTTTTTGCGGGTAAATGAGAGATCTTTATTCATATATAAGCATTCTTAGGATGATCAGCCAAGACACTGGTCACTAGGAAGCGAGGTACCCCGCAAAAAAAGAAGTAGGAAGCGAGGTGTTTCATCAAGCCAGCTCTCGACCACATTCAAAGTGCAGCAAGCACGGTTCGCACGAAGATGCGCCGCAAGGTTTGCTGACCTGTTTACATGCTGAATAACAAAAAAAGAGGAAATATTACTGAGAGCTACTATTTGTACCAGGATATGAGCCAGAATTAAGCGAGAATTGTGGCGAGTGTTCCATGCAATCAACTTCCATTATCACATGCGAGAACCCTCGAAGAGAACCAAATGTGTTGAAGATTGCTTTATCATATTTTAAAATTATAATAAGAGTGCAGACGCTCCTCCATCCGGTTCCTAGTACTAGTATAGTACGTACCTTTATGGACTATAGTAGTAGTACTAGTAAACTTTGCGCTTGGCTGTTCAGGAAGTCGAACAATAATAGCACTAGTAGTATAGTGTACGCTTCTGGCAATCTGACACCGAATTAACTGTTGCACGTCCACCGCCTAAGCGAGGGAGAGCTTGCATTAGTCAAAAGTTTCTCCTTGTCCTGCGAGCCACCGCGCGCAAGCTTCTCCCGCCCTGCAACCTTCTCCTCGTTCGGCAAGTTGACGGGACACAACAAAGTAATGCTAGTCCATGCTGCCTCATCTCCGGTTAATATGGCTTAATTTCAAATGAGATAAATACACTGTCTGTCACTATATATTTGTAAAAATATGGTCAGTGGACTTCATAATATGCTCATTGCGCTCAATATATATATTTTCCGGTGTTCATACGGTCACTAGCTCACCCTGACTGGGTATGTGTGTGCATGCACGTGTAGGTTGAGCACTTGAGCGTGACCGTGTGTGTTCCGTCGTGTGCTCGGACATGCATGCATTAGGGCGTCGCGCGTGTTTTTGCATCCATGTGTACGTGTGACTATTGCATACACGTAGGGGGGGTACGTGTAGGGGCCACTAAGGAGTAGTCAAATCACACAGTAAGTTAGTCGGAAGAAGCAACCATCATTTCACTCTTGAATGACACGTACGCAATATAAAATGGTTGATATGGAGAGAAAAAGAAAACCACTATATATACACTAGCAGGAGCCTAAGCTACAAGCCTGCTTGCTTAGGTTGCTCTCTTCACAAGCATAGAACGATGGGCCTAATCCCGCAGCTGGGGGAAGGGAACAATGTTCTGCGTAGACGCGGTCGACATCGGCGAGGGAGAAAACCCACAGTCGGTGCGTCCCAATCGGGGGTCACCGTGGTATGGGCCGATGCCGCATCCCAACCGCCCTTCTAGCTACAGACCGATGTCCCAGGTAGTCCATCTTCCTTTTGGAGCCGGCTTGCTCCACTGCCGTAGCTCCATCTCCATGTCGATCTTTCTCTACTTCTACCGGCTTCTACTTGTGATGAGTTTATGTCTCATGAACTAGTGCCAGTACTATTATTCTAATCACACTTCTTCAATATCTTTGCCATGAGGGATGCTCAGGTCGATTTTAGTGGAACTGCACAAAAGCATCGTATGATCCGAGGGTGCCAACCGTCTTTCCTTCGGCAGGTTCTACCTGGCTAGGAAATTAAATCATGTTTAGGGTTTAGGGTTTAAGTCGTAGTGACCCCATTAGAAGTTTTTCTATCATACACGCTCTCACAACTCTTTTCTTTAGTTGTGAAGTAAATATTGGCTATGATCTGTGAATCATTGAGATGCATCAGCATGCGTGTTAGTTTTCCTTTGTATTTGATGGAATGTTGTAATGGGGCAACCTTGGAATAGGAATGAAAATGGAGTGGAAAAGTTTCCGTTTTTCTGGAGAAAAAATGGAAACGGAGAGAAACCAACGTTTTGTTTCGTTGGATCGCGCCATCGAGCAAAACCAACGTTTAAATCATGTCTGTCGTGTTCGTGTCTCACCCTCCTCCACGGCTCGACCCCACACGATCGCTCGGCATGCCACTCACCGCAAACCGAGTAGTATACCATAACTTTCCCGCCTGCTTGTCGATGGATCGCGCCATGGAGTACTAGCACTACTGGAAGAGATTGACGAGTTGGGGGAGGACAGCTAGCTGTAGCACGGACTCCCAAGAACTTACTACTGGAAGAGATCGCGCATGTTGTAGCCGGCTATTGCGACCTTTGAACGCGGAGCAACCGCGTGCACCCGGAAGCGGCGCGGGCGACGCTCTCTCGGCTGGCGCGCCGCAATCAATGCCGGCACCAGTGAGAGGTCACGTCCGCTCTGGCCGGGCATGAATGCGGCACTGACCATTTCGGGCGGGAAGCACGCGCGGGTGATGAAGAGGGTTCGGGTTGGTCAGGACCGGCCGTGGCAGCGGTCCGGACGTGCGCAAACAAGAGATGTTGTACGTTAATATTGCTGCGTATATAATTAACAACGTAAATAATGTGCCAGTTGGACAAATATGATTGGAGATGGAGACGGAAATGGAATTTTACGTAAACACAGAGATGCATGTCTATGTCTATGTGTGTGTGCGCGACGACTCTCGCGACCTGGAAGCAGGGGCATGTTTTTGATCGAGTTTTCTTTCTTGGTACGTTAGAAAATCAGTTTGTCTAATTCACATCTAGATGTTATTTAAGGATATCACATCTAAGCTCCCACAAGTATATAATGTAGCAACAAGAAACAAAAAAACTAGGAAAAGACCACAAACAGAGTGGACATCAACTTATATGTGACATAACTATGTCACATCTAGATGTGTCCTAGACAGACCCTTAAAAAAATTTCCGCCAGTTTTCGTTTCTTTTTTCCGGGAACGCGCGTATTCTATTTAAAACCACTGCTATGGAGAGATTTTTTACTCCATTGTAGCCTCTTGTTTGATAGAGTTTCTCGCGTCTCGCTCTCTCACCCTCTCCATATCAAAACAAGATGACAGTGTCCACTCTATCTCTCTCCTCACCGGTGGTCACAGATCCGGCCGAATCCCATCCGCTGCGGGAGGTGAGGAGGTGCAGCGTTGACGTTGTCGCCGTCGGTGACGGAGGAAGCCGATGCGCACCGTCCTATCGGAGCCGGCACTGGCGCGGACGAAGATCCTCCGCGCCCTTGTTCGCTGCCGTCGTGTGGGCACATCCCGCCCGTCCGCCTAAACGACATCTCGCCCACCTGAGGTATAACTTCTTGTACTGGTCCAGCTCCCAAGGTCACTGCGTGCGGGTTTTCTTCTATGCGACTACTCCCCAGCTCCCCATGCATAGTAGCTAGGGTTCGTCGGCTAGTCCAACATCACCTACTAGTACTATTATAGAGGAAATGCCACTCAAAAAGTTGTCCTGATTTATGCCTCGGTGGAGGTATACATGTTGTTTCGACAAAAAGTACATGGTGGTTGTGCGGTCATTGTCCATATGGCGGTAGTACTATCACTGGTTAAATGAAGAAATGTTTTTTTCTCGGGTATCCTGGTTTAGTTCCCATCAAGATAATTATGATACTTCTGTTTGTTGGTGTACTTTTCATTAATTCTTATTGACAATTGAGATGTCGTTGCTAACCCTTTTTATACTTTTGGAAACAGCGATGCGTGTCTCCATACCCGGGCATGTCTTCCTCAATTTTAGTGGAACTACACAAAATTGGATGGCCATTGTTGTTCCGCCTCACTGTCCTCTGCCACGTGGTTCTTCCTTCCTCGAGCTTGATTACTAAGAAGAAACAGACCACAGTGAGGATTTGTCGAACTTCTTAGGTGCCTCACCCAAACTTGATGCCAAATGGATGATGCATCACCACGATGACCTATCAATGCTCATGGTTGCGCCTCATGGTTGCGTCGGCTGGTGAAGCTGATCGATTTTCGACGAAAAACAAGCTGTCTTCCATCAGTGCTCTTTGCTTGCTACGCACAAAGATGATATCCTTCGTCAGTTCACCTTGATTGCATTGGATACGCAGTCGTCTTTCACGTTGGTGCAATTTTCGCTAGGATTTTACGACAGGTGTGCCCAAAATGTGGCTGGCTCACCTGTCATACAGCCAAAAGTAGGTGCAGTGAAGGCACCGGAGCTCAGTCTGTACTACAATAGTATATATATAAGCGGGAGCCTCAGCGCTTGTTCACTAGGGTTTGCACTCTCCACACACTCGCCGCACTACATATATGTTACTCCCTCCATTCTGAATTACTTGTCTTAGATTTGTCTAGATACGGAGGTATCTAGCACTAAAATGAGCCTAGATACATTTGCTAGGGTTTGCTATATTCACAGTCTCTCTTTAACACCCTCGATGCGACTATAGCTCCCACGTGTCGAGGCACGACTTAGAGGCGTAATCGCATTGAAGGCAATGTCGCAAGGTAGGCAATCTTCACAACATCCCATGTAATATAATTAATAAAAGGGGAGATAACATAGTTGGCTTACACTCGCCACGTCCATCAAGGTACACAAATAACATTACATCATTCAAACACTCATGGCCCGACTACGGCGCCAAAATAAAAGACAACCCAACATGCGACACGGTCCCGATCACCCCCAACTGGGCACCACTACTGATCATCAGGGAAAGACACGTAGTATCGTTGAGAGTCCTCGTCGAACTCCCACTTGAGCTCGAGCGCGTCACCTGGAGCGGAATCATCAGGCCCTACATTTTGTGTAATAGTAATCTGTGAGCCACAGGGACTCAGCAATCTCGCACCCTCGCGATCAAGACTATTTAAGCTTATAGGTAAGGCAAGGTAATTATGTGGAGCTGCAGCAAGCGACTAGCATATATGGTGGCTATCCTGTCCGCAAAAGAGAGCGAGAAGAGGAGGCAAAGCGCGAGCGAGAAACTAGAGGACAACCTGTGCAAGCATTACTCCAACACCGTGTTCACTTCCCGGACTCCACCAAGAAGAGACCATCACGGCAACTCACACTGTTGATTCATTTTAATTAAGTTAAGGTTCAAGTTATCTACAACCGGACATTAACAAATTCCCATCTTCCCATAACCGCGGGCACGGCTTTCAAAATTTCAAATCCCTGCAGGGGAGTCCCAACTTAGCCCATGACAAGCTCTCACGGTCAACGAAGGAATAGACCTCCTCCCGAGACGTTCCGATCAGATTCGGTACCTCGGTTCTTCAAGACACTTCGACAGGTTAAAACAAGACCAGCAACACCGCCCGAATGTGCCGACAAATCCCGATAGGAGCTGCACATATCTCGTTCTCAGGGCACACTCAGATGAGACTAGCTACGAGTAAGACCAACCCTCAAGTTGCCCCGAGGTGGCCCCGCAGGCAGCTCAGTCGGACCAACACTCAGAGGAGCACTGGCCCGGGGGGGTTTAAATAAGATGACCCTCGGGCTCCGGAAACCCAAGGGAAAAAGAGGCTAGGTGGCAAATGGTAAAACCAAGGTTGGGCATTGCTGGAAAAGCTTTAATCAAGGCGAACTATCAAGGGGTTCTCATTATAACCCAACCGCGTAAGGAACGCAAAATCCGGGAACATAACACCGATATGACGGAAACTAAGGCGGCAAGAGTGGAACAAAACACTATGGCGAGAGGCCGAGCCTTCCACCCTTTACCAAGTATATAGATGCATTAAGATAACATGGCAATATAATGATATCCCAACAAGTAAATAAATGTTCCAACCAGGAACAGTCTCCAATCTTCACCTGCAGCTAGCAACGCTATAAGAGGGGCTGAGCAAAGCGGTAACATAGCCAATCAACGGTTTGCTAGGACATGGTGGGTTAGAGGTTTGACATGGCAATTTGGGAGGCTTGAAAGCAAGTGGTAGGCATCGTAGCATGGCATAGCAAAAGAGCGAGCATCTAGCAAAGCAAAGATAGTAGTGATTTCGAGGGTATGATCATCTTGCCTACCAAGTTGTCAGAGTTGACTGGATCCTCGAAAGCAAACTCAACGGGCTCCTCGTTAGTGAACTCGTCTCCCAGCTCTACCCAAACAAGACAAACAAGCAACAAGGACACAATCAACCACGTGCAAAGCTCAAACAATATGATGCAAAGATGGTATGCTATGCGGGATGCGATGCGGGATGCATATGCAAGATTTGACAAGGGATGCATGAACCTGGCCTCAACTTGGAAATCCAAGTGTTCCAGTGTAAAGATGAGATGAAATCGCTTGAAAACGATATAAAGATCACCGGAATTGGAGTTACGGTTTGGAAATGGCAAGCAATTCAAATATGCCCACGTTTTGTGATTTACAGCTAGTAGTCATCTAAATGCAACAAGATGAACATGCTACAGCACTCAAACATGGCATAAAAATACATGGAAGGGATGCATTCATGATGCTTAACAAAAGTATAGCACTGAGCTACAACCAAATCATCCATTAACAGGTTCAAACAAGCATGGCAAAAATGCATATGGTAAACAGATCTCAGACTTAGTGAAATTAACACTTGTATGGAATTTCAGATCAGATAGCACTCTTCAGAGCAACAAAACTATATGCTACAGGACCTGAACATGGCAAAGTAAAGCATGGCATGGAGCTACTCAAAGAGATTAACAAAAGTCCCTTAGTGACCTTGAGCCAAAAGGGATCAGAAAATACAATTGCAAGCATGTGAACATGGCAAAAACATATTCAGTTCTCAGACTTAGTGAAAACTGGAGCATGCTGAAACAGATATCAAGTAGGCATGTTTACGAGCTCGATGCACTCACTATAGAGCAAGTCATGGCAAACTAAGCATACACCCATCAAGAACACACAAAATAGAAGCTAGACATGGCAAGAACAATAACATAGCATGCACGGACCAACTACAACACCATCGGCAAAATCGCTAACAAGTAGACAATCTGCCCAGATTCACGAAATGACAAAAGTAGAGCTCGATTGACTCAAGTTAGGGTGCTCCATAATTGCAAACAAAGACATGGATGGATAGAGCACTACAAGATTAACAAAACATCCTTACAGATCATCCTCAAAAGAGGCACGGATGACTAGGAAACAACATGAACATAAGGCCATATGAGATAAACAGCTCAAGGACTTAGTGGAAATGCTAAGTCCCTGAAATCAGCATTACCAAGTGCCTCACTTTGCAAGCTTGTGCTAGTCACCACACACATCACAAAAATACATGGGTTGCACCTCTAGAAATATGGCAAAACCCTTAACAAAACATATGTAGAACTCATGGGCATATCATGCACACAATAATCATGACAAAAATGACAAATATCTAAATGGAGCAGCAGATCTGACAATTATCTCAAGTAGCACTCTTCTAACAGTATTTCGGGCATCAAGATGAACTCAAATGAAAATGATGCAATGGAATGAAATGGCGTACTCTCTGAGATGAACATTTTGATATGCTATATGCCAAAAATGGAGCTACGGATGAGGAGTTATAGCATGAGGAAACACGTAAAAAGTTAGGGTTTCGGGCGAGATTAGGTCAACCGAGATCTAGATCCAGATCCAGCCGGCGCGGATCCCGATGTTCGTCGGGGAAGGAGCTCGCCGGAGACGATGGACGCAGCGGCCGGAGGAGGAGGACGGCGGCGTCGGGCGCCGGTGGCCGGGGCGACGACCCGGGCGGCGAGGAGGCGGACGAGGCGCGGCGACCCCGGGCGGCGATGGTGAGGCGGCGGAGCCGGCCGGCGAAGGGCGCCGGAGCTCGCCGAGCGAGGCGGCAGTGGTGGTCGTCGCGGTGGCGGCGGCAGTCGGCAGCGAGCCGCGAGGAGGCGGGGAGGCGCGGTAGGTGGCGGCGGAGGCGCGCGGGCCGGGAGGGCCCGATCCGGGCTCTCCGGGCTGGAGGAGAGAGAGGGACGGCGGGGACACCTGGCGCCCTCCTATTGGTGCGGGACGACAGCGGGGTTTGTCCGGCGGACGACGGACATGTCCGGCCGGCGGCGGAGCGGATTTTTAGGGTTAGGGAAGGAGAAGATCCGGGAATGGAAAAGGGGGTTCTATTTATAGAGGTAGAGGGAGATAGGAGAGTCCAAATGAGTTGCGGTTTTCGGCCACGCGATCGTGATCGAACGCTCTAGATGATGGAGAGGGTTTTGGTGGGTTTTGGGCCAACTTGGAGGGGTGTTGGGCTGCAACACACACGAGGCCTTTTCGGTCCCTCGGTTAACCGTTGGAGTATCAAACGAAATCCAAATGGTACGAAACTTGACAGGCGGTCTACCGGTAGTAAACCAAGGCCGCTTGGCAAGTCTCGATCCAATCCGAAAATGTTTAATCCCCACACACGAAAGAAAGGTAGAATTGACCACCGGAGGAGAACGAAGCGCCGGAATGCAAAACGGACAACGGGGAAAATGCTCGAATGCAAGAGATGAACACGTATGCAAATGCAATGCACATGATGACATGAAATGAGATGCATGACAACGGGAACAACACACGGAGACAAAAACCCGAACCCGAGAAAATAAAATAACTTAACGCCGGAAACGGCAAGAGTTGGAGTACATATAGGGTAAATCACATCTGGGGTGTTACACTCTCACCCTCTCTTCACCAGATCTAAACAAGATTGCGTTGGCCTCTTGTCTCACTCTCCCCCCTAACAGCTGGTGAAGGAGGCGTCCGTATCCCGTCGCACCGGGAAAGGGAGGAGGTGCAATGTTCACTCTATCGCCTTCGGCGAGGGAGGCAATCCACTGTCGGCTGCGCTGTTCTCTTTCACCCAGCACCTGTGCGGGAGGGCCACCGACCCCTTCTTCCTCGCTGCCATACTTAGTGTGGGCAGATCCAGCCTCCCGCCGCACGCCTTGCCACATCCCGACGACCCTAAGGTATAAGTTTCTTTGAAACCGTCGTTGCTCTAGCTACATGTGGATCTTTTTCGATCTGTAGTCGAATCTAGGTCTTGGTTCAAAGAGGAATGAAGGGTGCGGTGGGCTAGAGCAAGAATCTAGGACGTGGTTCAATGAGGAAAGGAGGGGCGGGAAGTAGTATAGACTGGCTATCCAGCCGCTTTGTAGGTCGAAAAGGGAAAAAGGGGGTAACCCAGTACACACATCTGTAAGGAACCGATCTCTTTGTTGAAAAGGGAAAGAAACTGGGGGGTTGGGTAGTTTGTGCACGACTAGATTTGCTGCCCTCACATAGGAAGAAGGTTCAAAGAGAACAAATATGGGACCAGCGCATATATGATGCTTGGCTACATACTCTGCATCACCCATTTATATGTGTGGACGCACATGGTGCTGGCATGTCCCATGCAGCTATTTTGCTGTTGTTAATCTCAGAATTAACTACTGATCTATTTTAAAAGAATTTCTCTGTTAATATGAATCAATGCAACCATTTTAGAAATGCCACTGTCCTATACTTTGTTTTCCATCAAGATAAGGTAGATGCTTCTTTTTGTGGCCGCATGTTTCATCCTCCTTTATTGGCCAGTAATTGTTTTCTTTTTGCCTCTTAAAACAGGGATACCTATTCAACTTGTTGTTGTAGAAAACTTAAATGTCACACCGGCAACTTTGCTTGATTTCAGTGCAACTGCACAAAACTTGATTGGATTTCCTATTCGTGTTGGTAGATTCGTATTTTATGTTGGTCGTCTCATGAAAGGTCAGTACAGGCCTTCATCCACATGATTGTGTAGTGTGCTTTGAGATGATGTGCTACTTGTATTGGTACTGTTTAAATAAATGATGAATTGAAGCTATTGTATTGCTGTCTTTTCCCATTAAGTAGTGAACAAAAATGGGACCAACCCAGACATGATGCTTGTTGCTTTGTTACAACAAATTCAGCATCACCCCCTTTATAAGCCAGTAATTGATTCCACTCTCAGAATTAACTACTGAATCTTATTTCAAAACTGCAACACTTGTTAGGGATTGGCGGGATTACCATTTTTGTGGCTGCATGTTTCATCCTCCTTTATTAGCCAGTAATTGATTCCTTTTTTGCCTCTGTTTATACAGGGATATCTATTCAACTTGTTGCTATTGTAACATTTTGCTTTGCTACGCGAAACACTTTGCTTGATTTCAGTGCAACTGCACAAAACGATATTCGATTTCCTATTCGTGTTGGCGGATTCGTATGTGATCTTGTGTGCGTCATGACAGGTTGGTACTTGCCTTCATCCACATGATCGTGCAGTGTGTTTTGAGATGTTGTGCTACTTGTATTGGTAGTATTTTAAATAAATGATGAATTGAAGCTATTGTATTGCTGTCTTTTCCCATTAAGTAGTGAACAAAAATAGGACCAACCCAGACATGATGCTTGTTGCTTTGTTACAACAAATTCAGCATCACCCCCTTTATAAGCTTTGTCGTTCTTTATACATGTTGAAACAAGGCATTGTTAAGATAATGTCTCAGTCAATATGAATGAATCACACTGATGGAGAATTGCTACTCTCCTACTTTGTTCCCCATTAAGATAAAGTAGATCAGTAGATGATTTTCTTCTGGGAGTACAAGTCATCAACCGTTATTTCTTAGTAATTGTTTCCCTTATACCTATTGTTGCTTACAGGGATATCAAAATTAAAGCTCGGTTTTATTCCGACTTCGATTTTAGTTGAACTGCACAAAAGGAGCCAATGTGTAAGGCAAATTGCTGCATTACTGGGTCTAGTTGGTCGTTCCACTTTGCAGAAAGAAGCAGTCACTGTTTGCGCTACATTACAGAAGGAATGACCGAGAAGCTTTACAGAGTATTATTAGACACCGTTGACATGACTAGTCTGTAGAGACCATTGGCAATTTAACAATACATGGAGTGCCCTGGGAAAAAAGTGCCCAAACAAGTATAAAAGCTACGACAGGCCTCCACGATCATAGGCATTACATATTTTGAATGGGAAAAGCTTGTCAAAGTTTAATCATTGATGTTAGCAAGAAGATGTTAGTTTAATATATTGGAATTGGAAAACCTTGTCAAAATTTGCTCATTGATGTTAGCCAGAAGACATGCATTTGATATTTTTGAGTGGGACGCCCTTGCTGTGAGCAGCGTCGAGTGTTTTTTCCTATTCCTGTGTTCAGTTTAGAAGTAAATAGTTACTTTGCTGAGATATTCCTGTGTTAAGAGTTTGTTCTGAATATTGTCTATGTAATGCCAGGCCTTGTGTTTGATTGCAAAGTTGAACTTGGAATGTTGTGGCATGCGGCATCACGAGTGAGGGAGTCCTGGATTAGGGGGTGTTCGGATAGCCGGACTATACCTTCAGCCGAACTCCTGGACTATGAAGATACAAGATTGAAGACTTCGTCACGTGTCCGGAAGGGACTTTCCTTG